>NC_133658.1:752458218-752578218 GCF_037893015.1 Macrotis lagotis
CCAGGTTGTGTATTAAAAGACTAGGTAAGGCACAATCAGTTTAAATTAGGATCACTTTTCATACTTTTGGATTTTCTCATATAATTATCTCATTAACTATTTGCTAGTTCTCATAACATGACATCTCCCCCCTCCATTGCATATAATACATAGCTTGTATCATACATGCACACACAGAGACATTTACTACACATTTATAGTACACATATATATTTCAATATGCCTAGATGTTGTCTCCCCCAACAGACCATAGGCTCTTTGAAGGCAGGATGGATATTGTCTTCTCTAGCACCTAGTCTAGCACATAAGAGGCACTTCATAAAGGCAAGTTGATTGATTGTTCCCCATTCTCCTTTCTTATGCCTATCTCCTAAAATCTCTAGCTCAAGTGAAATTTCCATAAGAAGCCTCTCCTGATTCCATTGGTATTGGTGCTTCTCCCATGCCCAAAGTTTTTGTATTTATCATTCTTCCTCCTATCTTCCTTCCTTCCTTCCTTCCTTCCTTCCTTCCTTCCTTCCTTCCTTCCTTCCTTCCTTCCTATCTTCCTATCTTCCTTCCTTCTTTCTTTTCCTTCCTTTCTTCCTTTCTTTCTTTCTTTCTTTCTTTCTTTCTTTCTTTCTTTCTTTCTGTCTGTCTGTCTGTCTGTCTATAGATAGATATAGATAGATATTTAAATATATTCATCTAGGTATATGCTGTCTAGACTTGCCACTCCCATTCCTTATAATAAGCTACTTGAAGGCAGGGGCAATTTTGTTACTGACTCTAGATATCTAGTACCTGGCATTGTACTTGATACTTAGGAGGGTCTTACTAAATGTGTATTAAATTGAATTTAGGTTCCACAGTGGAACACTGTAATTTAGGACTCTGTAGATGTTTTAAGAAAATCGGTAGGTACAATCATCTTAAAATTAAGTTTGTATCTTATACCAGTTTTCTTCTATATTACCTCAATTTATCAACTCTATGAGGAAGGTCAAGAAATAGTAACTGCAGTTTACAGATAAACTTTGAGTCCCCAGTAAAGTTAGAATGATTTGCTTAAAATCATGTAGCTGGTTAGTGCTGGAGCTAGTGCTGAAATCTAAACATCTCATCTAGTAAAAAGGTTGTTATTTTTCTTGGGATCCCTTTCAGCTCTGACTGTCATGTTGAAGAGGGGCAAGGTTGTCTAATAGTTATTGCTCAAGACCCTGAGGGAATCAAAATGCACATATTGATGATTATGGTGATGATGGTTGGTATATAAGCTAGGATTGTTGGCATATTATTTTGGAGTGAAACTATTGGAATACATGACCTAGTTGCAAAACTAATGAGACCCCCTTATCTTCTATGCAGGGTCCCTTGCTCCAGCCATCTTGATTTGCTCACTGTTTCCCCATAGAATGCAAGCTGCTTGAGGACAAAGACTTTCATTTTTTTGGCTTTGTCCCCTAGTGCCCGACACAGAGTAGCTCTTAATAATTGTCTGTTGATTGATTATTTCTAGAAAGGGTCATGACACTTATATTTTGACCTACTCTATTTCCCTTCCCTGGAATGCCCTCCTACTTCCCCTAGTTTTCTTTCAAAACTAAAGTCCTCCTCAAGTTGTCTTTGTGAAGTGTTCCCTGATCAAACCTGTCTTCTCTGGTATTTCCATCCTCTAAACCCCTGTAACACATGTATTTTTAAATATTTCTTTTGTTTTGTTTTTGCTGTACATTTATAATTTCACTAAAATAGAGAACTCCTACCATTGAAAAGGAACTTCCCTTTAAAAATGTAGCAATTTATGGTTTTTGAGGGCTGCCTGGGGCACTGAGAGGTTAAATAATTCATTCAAAGTCATAACCAGGATGTGTTGGAGGCAGGGTTTGATCAGGTCTTCCTGGATCGAAGATCAGCTTTCTATCCACTATGACACGCTTTCTATTTATTTTCATTTTATAGATGAGAAAAACAGGACAAAGAGCACCAGAGTTATATGGCTAGCTAATAGAAAAAGAACTGAACTCTTCCAACTAAGTTCTACTTGTTATCTTTCTATATACTACACTATCTTTTAAAGAATAAGCCCCTTTGAGGCCAGGAAATGAGTCTTATATCTGTTTCTATTCCCAACAGAATCAATGTGGAATTGGAGATAGAAAGTTGACTTCAGAGTCAGCAATACCTGAGGTCAAGTACTTCCTCTGACATATACTGGTTGTGTGACGCCAAGCAAGACACAACCTCTCTATGCCCCAGGGAAAGTTCTAAGAGTCAAAGTCGTGCAGCAGATAACTATGCACAGGTGAAGGGAGTTTTCTCATCACTGCTAGAGGGAGTTTCCTCACAGGGTAATTTTCTTACCAGGAGTTCCCAATAGCAATAAAATTAAATTTTTTTTGCTCTCTACTCTCTCTACTCCTCTCCCCCAGGGGTAAAAAATCCTAGGTAGAGAATGTTTGGAAAACATTCTGAAAAGCCTGAAAAAAATTCTTGTTGGAAATGACAAGAGTGCCTTATTTTTAAGTTAGGTAGGCAACAGGCCAAATGGATATAGACTCTGATTGGAGGAATGCAAAGTAGACCAAAATCAACCATGTCTGGAATCTTTCCCCTGGAGCAATAGTACACCTGCATAATAATAATCCATAAGACACAGAACATGACCTGTCCTGTAATTCACTACATCAGATTAGAGAGGCTCTGACACCCAGAGGATAGGAAGAAAATTGAGTACAACCCAGCAATGGCATCTGATAACATTCAGCTAGCAGGCAAGATAGGTAGGCAAGAAAGATAGGCAAGAAATATCCTATAGACAGAAGAGCATGGTGAAAATTGAATCAAATAGACTATAGAAAATCCAAACACCTTACTAATTAAAACAAAATAGTAAGACACTATTATATAATGGGCAACAGGAGCAAAAACATGATTATAGATATATGAACTGAATGTGTCAAAATGAACTGAATATTAAATTCAAGTCATGTATTGAAGAAAAGGAAAAAATCACTGGAAAAAAACTAAAAGACATATATATATATATATATATGTATATATATATATATATATATATATATATATATATATATATAGTGCACATTCACATGGGACACTAAAGTTTAAAAACACTTTACTAACAACATTCCAATGAAACAAGTGGTGTGATTGCTTTTTTTATCCCTATTTTATACATGACAAAACTGAGTCTGAGCATTAAAGTAAGTAATCTAGGATCACAGAGCTAGTATATGTCAGGACTGGGTCTTGAACTCAGGTTTTCTGTTGACAAAGCTAGCATTATTTTCTTAATAAAATATTGCCTCAGTGGGAGGCTAGGTGGCGCAGTGGATAGAGCACCAGCCTGGGAGTCAGGAGTACCTGAGTTCAAATCCGGCTTCAGACACTTAATAATTACCTAGCTGTGTGGCCCTGGGCAAGCCACTTAACCCCCATTTGCCTTACAAAAACCTAAAGAAAAAATATTGCCTCTAATTGCTTTTTTCAAGTTAGCACAATGGCCACGGTGGGGGCCCAAATGATGATATTACAGTGAAGAGAGGTGATCCAAGATTCTAGAAGATGGTGAAAATACAAATTCTTTTGGATCTCACCACATTGGGAAGATGCTCTATACAGAAGAAGCACCATAAAGAATATGTCATTTTACATCTAAAATATCCAAGAACAGAAAAGGTTTATAATCAAAAGGTCAACCTCCTAAGTTGGAATATTTTTTGTCTATCAGGAACCAGTGAAAACCTTCTATTTAGGCATAGTGGATTGTGATCCATTTTGAAAGTGGGGTAGCACCCATATTGTTAAAATCACAGATCCTTACAGAATTGAAGTTAGCAGTGACTAGAATCCAATGTATAAACATGAATAGAATCTGATTGAAAAGGAAAACGGTCAATAGAGCGGTAATGCAGAGAGGAAAGAATGGATTGTTGGAAAAATATCACTTACAGTGATTTTTTAAGAGCTCCCAATCTACACACTATGCCAAAGACAGCTTTTCAATTAAAAAAAAGCATCATTAGTGTAAAATGAGCTCCTTTATGGAAAATGTGCAGGAAATAAGGGTGCAATAAGGTTATTATTATTATGTTAATATCACTTTGAATTTACTACATTTATGTGCCTTTAAAATTATATCATTTGGGAAATGTAACACTTTCTCTATGCTCCACATTTGTGGGCACACGAAAGGAACCACTTGACTTTTAGCCTTTTAAGCACCCCCAAGCATCCATAAAAAGATGGAAAAATATATGATTAAAAAAATAAACTTTCACAGGATTCCAGGACCTTACCAATGATCCCCAGGGTGATTTTTTTCCTTTTTTCCTTTTTATTAATATTTTGTTTTATTATATACAACAGTAGTTTCTACCTATTATTTTGTAAGGTTTTGAATTTTACAATTCCCTCCACACACCCCACAGAAGGCAGTCTGATAATCTTTACATTGTTTCCATGCTATACATTGATCGAAATTGAATGTGTTAAGAGAGATATCATATCCTTGAAGAGAAAATAAAATACTAGAGATAGCAAAATTACATAGTTCATAAGACACTTTTTCAAAAAAAAAGTTGAAGATGATAGACTTTGGTCTTTAATTAAACTCCACAGTTTTTTCCCCTGGATAGAGATGGCATTCTGTCACAGGTACTTTAAAATTGTCCTTGATTATTGCATTGATGGAATGAGCATGTCCATTTAAGTTGATCATCACCAGAGTGATGTTAATAGTTAATAACAATGACAAGAATCTCAGTTCTGAATATGCTCCAATACTATGGAAAGGAAGGAAGGAGAGAGACAGAGAGAGACAGAGAGAGAGAGAAAGAGAGAGAGACTATATCATCTTATAGATTCTTATAGATCTTTATCTTTCTGGGACTAACATCTAACTAGAAAGAGGGAAACATGAGACTTCAATCTAGAAGTAATGATATATAGTAGAAAATATATGGCTCAGAAAACATGAATCCTCCACTAACTCAGTGATCTTGGGTAAAACTTTTAACCCTATAAAATCAGTTTCTTTTTCTGCAACATGAAGTAATTGGAATAGGTGTTTTTAAATATGGAAAATTTTATCATTCTTTGGTCCAGAATCATGAAATAATTCATATTTCCCTGATATATGAGGTAAGAATAGGCTAAATGATGGAACTATCCAGGGTGCTTATAACTAAGTTGAATCATTCATTCTTTTTATTAAAACTCAAGATGTTATATCTGATGTTATATATGGGACAATCATAGTATAAACTCCATCCATTATTCAAAAGGTATCCCAATCCAAGCAAAAAACACATTAAAATACTCTACCAGCATTATATGGACCTAATTTAATATGATAATTATATATATATATATATATATACATATGTATATGTATGTATGTATGTAAAACCACTACTTGAAATAGCTCTCACAACAAACAAAGCATGTCCCAAAAATTATAGTGAAGTTTTAAGTCTCACAACAAATAAAGTGTATCCCCCAAATTATAGTAGTTTTAATTTTTAATAACTTAAAACTTCATTACAATTTTTGAGAAACATTTTCATTGACCATATATCATTAATACCATAGGAAAAACATGTACTTTAACTTCATTGACTTCAATAAAGTCTTTGACTATGTGGATCTCAATAAAATATGGAAAGCCCTCAAAGAGATAGGGGTACCAAATTATCTTATTTGTTACCTGAGGACCCTGGATATAGACTAAAAAGCATCAATTAGAACCAAACATGGAACAACTGATTGATTTAAAATTGAAAAAGTAGTAGGGCAAAGCTGTATATTGTCACCTTATTTATTTAACTTATACACATATTTAACTTATATAACTTATGTGAAATGCCAGGCTGAAGGAATCAAAAGCAAGAATTAAGTTTGCTAGGTTTGTTTAAGTTTGCTAAGTTTGTTTACCAACAATTTTAAATATGCAGATGATACCATTCTGAGACAAAAAGTGAAGGAATCAAGAAACCTCTTGATGAGGGTGAAAGAATTGAGAGGAAAGTTGTCTTGACAAGTAACATCAAAGAAACTTAAGATCTTGGCAACTTGTCCCATTACTTGGCAAATAGAGGGAGTAGAAATGGAAGCAGCATTAGATTTTATGTTTTCGGGTTCAGTGGACTGCAAATAATGATTGCAGTCATCAAAATAAAAGATCCTTACTCTTTGGAAGGAAAGTTATGGCAAATGTGAAAAGTAAAATAAAAAGTAAAGACATTATCTCAGGACAACTAGGTAGCCCAGTGGATGAGCACAGGTCCTGGAGTCAGAGGATCTGAGTTTAAAATCTGGCCTCAGACACTTGACACTTACTAGCTGTGTGCCCCTGGGCAAGTGATATAACACCAAATGTCTTACAAAACAAAAAAGAAAACACATCATCTTGATAAAGCTCCATATAATCAAATGTATGGTTTTCCCAGTAGTAATGAATGGCTATGAGAACTGAAATACATGAAAAACTGAAACTTGCAGAATCAGTGTATTCAAATTGTAGTGCTAGAGAAGACTTTGAAGTCCCTTGAGCAGCAAAAAGGTCAAATCAATAAATATTTAAAGGAATTAATTCAGGCTAATTAATGGAAATTCAAATACTAAAACTGAAGTTAAATATTTTGGTGACATAATAAGAAGATAGGACTCATTGGAAAAGAGCCTGCTTAGGAAGGATTAAAGACAAAAGGAGAAGGAAATGGTAGAAAATATGGAGAGAAGTCAAGGTAATGAAGAATACATGGAAGCAATAAGCATGAACTTATCCTGAATTTAAGAAATAGTGGTGGATAAAGGACCTGGCGTGCTATGGATTCATGGAGTTACAATCATGACTGAATGACTGAACAACAAACTTGGTGAATTTTATAGATTATGTTCAATAATTTCCTAATGTCCAATATTGATAGGCTCATATTTCAAAAATATGTGAATAGATCACAATTATAGGAGGTCAATACAGTTCATAAAGTATTTTCCTCATAGCAAAACTGTGTGACTATTATTTCCACCATTAAATGGATAAAGTAAGTTTTGGAGACACTTACTGAAAGTCATGCAGTTAACAGAAATTCCAAATTGGAATTACATTGGAGTTACATTTTCCAGGAAAGTCATAGAATTTTGAAGGGATAGCCACATCACCAGTGGATTTGGGCTGGGATTTGAACTTTGTGTCATTCGGTATGTGGAAATCAGTAAAAGCCCTAGGTGAAAAATCAGTCCACTGCTGAAAAGAGTAAGAGAGAGACAATAAGAGAGAGACATTCTCTTAATTGCATAAATGACTGTGAGTGAACTTTGAAATCCTATGCTGAATGGACCTAAATGAAAATCTTGGTAATCATTGAGATTCCCTATTAAATGCTAAAATGGGAAAGTCTTAATCCAATATCCATTAGTTTGGAAGAAATCCTAAATTTCCTGAAATCTTTCTTAGAACTGTTAAATATTTATTCAAGATGTCATGACCTGATTTTGTCCAGGAAAGTTTCATTTTACTCCCTAAACACATTCAGCTCAGATGTTCTCTAGAAGAACCAGGTGATGACTAGGAAGGAAAGTGGCAAATATAGAAAACAGGAGAAAAAAATGAGAAAAGCAAGTGGAGAACCTGAAGGTTAAGTTTTCAGTTTCACACTGCTGGTAACATTTGTGTTACTCCCAAGATCTCAGAGTAGGTGATTTATCTGATAAGTCCTTTGTAATTACACTGCCAACCCTTCCCTAAAAATAGGCCTCAGATTGACTGGAACTTCTATACTGGATCCAAATTGGCATCAGAGCTTTTCCCCTGACTTTTGGCCCTGAGTGGCTTTCTGGCTGCCTACTCTCCAATTCTGTTTATCCCTGGGGCATAGCTCAAGCAAGGACTCTCTTTGTCCTTCTGTGGTCTGAGAGCCTCAGCTCTATGGAACCAAAGGCCTGGCTCACTTTTCATCAAGAACTGAATCTCAGTACCAAATCCAACCTCTCAATTGGTTGCCTGTTGTTCTAAGGTAAGCAGCATTTTTCTGGCACTGGATTTTTGTCAGGCCTGTGCATGACTAATTTACTAAAAGTCTAAAGATAGAGGCTGCTTTCTGATAGATGGAGAGAAGTCAAGGCACTGAAGAACATAAGCATCTTCTTTTATGAACTGAAGACTTGTATAAACACTTTTAGATGGGCATAGGCATGCATACACATAAACACATAGAATATCATGGGAAAACTTTATATCTTCCATGACCAACATTCATTCTGAATGAGAAGTATGAAAGATTCTTCCTGTACATTTCTCAAAATCTTGTTTTTGTCTAAAAATTTTAAGCATCAAAATGATATGTGCTTAAAATACAGATTATAAGAAGTTGCTTTGTTCAATTCAATCTGACCAACATTTATTGAACATCTACTATTTCCTAGGCACTGGTAAGGTATAAGGTCAACAAAGTCAAAATAAAAACAATTCTTTTTCTTAGGGAGCTTATATTCTATGTGGGGAATAAAGATGGATACAAGTTAGAAAGCACTAAGTATGTTTAAAGAATACACAGAACTGCTCTTCTTATACCAAGGAACTCCTATCTCTACTAAAGAGTGAAGTTGAAGAAAAAAAATTTGATTTTACATAGAAAATTTTACATAGAAAAAAATGAAAATACTTAGTGATTGGTTTGTTCCTAGATCATCTAACACAACAGTGGTGGGTAGAAATCTTTTTCCATTTGCTTTCTTTTTCCATTTTCATTTTTCATAAAAGATGTCTTTAATCAACACAGAACCCATTATTTTGTTTTATACCTTATCAGACACAAGATGATCACATGTCCTGAGCTGGAAATATTGCCCCCTCTCTCACAGGACCTTTGAAATTCATAAGCCAACATTATACGTAGAACATGAGATAAGGAAATATCTAATCCAATTCTATCTCAAACAACAGGATGACCTGGGCAGCAGTGCAATTCCATGACATCAAACCAAACCTTTGTAGTGGAGAGTTAGAGGGAGTGGTTACCAGTTGAGGTCTTTATTGAGTCTAAGTGATCTGCACATACTTTTATGGCTCATACAGAAGTCAAGAATGAGTGTAATAATGAGCATGTGATCTCTGCAGAGAAATTGCCATCATCCATAATTTGTTATATAGCCTTTCTGAAGGACACATTATTTTTAAGAACATTCTTTTCTGCATTGTTCAAAATGGAAGGCAAATACAAAGGATTATAACTTTCATGAGACACATGGGAATACTCCATTTGAAGGGTATTTAAAGGAACTAGGATGTTTAACCTTGTGAAGAAAGAGCTTGGGTTATGGGGGGCCATGAAAGCTGTTGTCAGTTTGGATAGCTGTCCAAACTATAGACAAACTATGGAGGTGGGATGAGAGTTTTTTCTTCTTGTCCTCTCTGAGGGTAAATCTAGTAACAATGAGTGAAAACTGAAAAGAGGTAGATTTAAGCTTGATATTTGCAAGCTCCTTGTGTGTAGGGATTATTTTGTTCTTTATATTTGTATCCCCCATGGCAGGTATCTGGTACAAAGTAGGAACTTAATAAGTGCTTGTTGATTGGTTAATTGATTGAAACAACTTCATAATAATTAGAGCCATACAGTGGAACAGACTGCCTCTGGAGTTTACTTGGAAGTTACCTCATTAAGAGAAGAATGATCATTTATCAGATGTATTGAACAGGGAATTTTTATTTGGTTACTGGTTCACTCACATCATCTATGGAGGCCCTTCTAACTCTGATATGCTCTGGCTTAGTAAAAACATCTTATATTTGGAGTTAGAAGACTTGTATTCAAATTTCAGCAGTTCAACTCATTACAATAGTAATTCACTGAACCTTGTTTTCTCTTCTCTAAAATGAGTGGGTGGGACCAGATCATTTCTAAAGTCTCTTTTAGCTCTAAATCTTATGATAAAGTCTTGTTATTTTTCCAATTTCTTGTCACTTATTTGCTGGCTGGGAAGACAAACAATATTAGGGTAGTCATCCAAACATTAAAACTATTGATAGCTTTCCTGATGTTGAGGACCAACTCAAGTATTTAAGAAGATTGGTGATGAGAAGGGATGAAGAAATGGGGCTAGGCAACACCTATATATTTTCATTTGTCCAATTAGCCTCAAATTTCCTCAAAGGGTCCTGACTTTGAAAGGGTTTGTGTTCCAAGTGTAGCTCTGATAGAGGAAACAGAATGTAAATGGATAAGCCTGAATATGGAAAATACTGAGGATGGGAGTTCTATATTATAAGAAAATTATTTGGTCAAATTTTGTTCATTTGTTTACCTACATTTTTACAGAATAGGGAGGTGGTAGTCCCACTGTTCTCTGTCCTTGTTAGAAGATAGCAAGAGTATCATTTTCAGTTCTGGGTATCATAGTTTAAGAATCTGTCTTCAATGAGGATAATTTGAAGGAACTGGGAATGTTAAACTGCAGAAGACTTGGGGAAGGTGAGGAGGGAGATGATAATTGTCTTCAAATATTTGAAGTTATCATGGTTTTTTTTTTTGGTCCTGAAGCAATGAGTAAAAATTTCAAGGGGGTATATTTAAAGTTGAGGCCAAGAAAAATTCCCTAACAATAAGAACAGTCTAAAAGTATAATGGGTTGCCTAAAGAGGGAATGGATTCTCTTTCCCTGAAAGTCTTCCAGCAGAGGTTAGGGAACCACTTTTCAGATATAGTATACTATTTCTTTCTTATATGGTTTGGTCTAAATGGCTTCTGAGTTTCCTTCCAAAGCTTGAATTCCATGATCCTGTGGTTCACTGAAACCATTTCTTCAATTTCTTCTTCTCTTTTCCTTTACATATTTATGGAAAAACAATTGCCCTCTAAAACCTTCTGTGGCAGGCCAAAATTAGGCCATGAATAAACATGGTGACAACTGGCATAAACTGATGGGGGGAGGGGGTGGGGAATTTACCTCCCCCCAAAAAAACCTTCCTCCACCCCATGGGTGATCAGGAGGACGATAGGCCTTCATATGATAATCTCTGAGAACAAAAGAGGATTCTTCCTGTCCCTCAGAGAACTTCTCAGGTCAACGATACTTAAGTTTTTGTTCTAATTTTTTGGAGATCATGGTCAATAAAGGAAATACATTAATTGAATTCTGTGATAAAACTACCTTATTGCATCAGAATAGAATAAACTAGTTCCACTTTAACTCCTTTTCTCAATAAAATCTTCTAAGAAACCATTCTTCCTCGACTCTGTAGTCCAACAACACTTTGACATTCTCATAACACCTATGGGGAAAAGGTTGGTTTTTAATGCATTCTGCATGTTCTCATGTTATATTCATGTTATTACATTCACTCACATATGTTTATTGTCTCCCCAACAAGAATGTACTTTATTTCTTTTATGCACTCTCTTCATCCCCCCCAGACATTCAGGACATGAATGTCATATTTACATGTTATAAGGAAAAATAGGGCAGGAAGCATAGGAAAGGTACATTTTTCATTGCTACTTTGCTGAGGATGTGTTATTAAAGCCACCCCCAAAAGTCTGGAGTAGCCTATTTTTCAGTGTTGGTATTAAGCTCTTAATAATGTCAAAAAAAACTATGCTAGAGATACTAGAGATGCTAGAGATAGAAAGAACATTAGTACTTTTAAAAACTCAGGATATTACAGAATCAAGAATTTGAAAGTTATTAGGGACTTCCATGGCCATATAACCCAACTAGTAGAGTTGAGAATAACCTTTATTGAAACTAAGGTTTGTATCCTACTTCCAGTCTCACTGCTGGATCAGGTCATTCACAACAAGGCTAGCCAGATCCATCTTCCCCTTCAGATTTCTTAGGGTACTCCTGAGGTATCAGGATAGCTTTCTAATGACATCAGCTTGAGCCTTCATTTTAGCTCCTTAATTGTGACTAGAGTTAGTATTTCCATCATATCATTGATTGATCCAACAATTAATGCTCGTTTAATTTAATTTATTTATTTGAATTAGCTTTTGCAAGACAATATTTACTTAGAAGATACAGCCAGAAGAAAAGTATAAGCAAATTCCCAAAATTAGACCTTATTTTTCTCTGTATCACTCAATTCCTGTGGATAGCAGGCTTAAACTCAGAGCAACTTGTTACAAAGCTTTTTGTCCCAACCAAGTTCATTTCCAAATATGGGGGGATAACTGATAAAAGAGTCACTCTTTGTTGGATCTAGTATCTTGGCTGCAGGGTCAATCCCCTGCTAGGCTGTTGGTTGCTCCCCAGAGATATGCCTGTGGATTGATTTGGTTGACCACAAACTCTGGCATGGAGTCCTGCCACTGGACCTTTTTTCCCCCAACATTTCAAAACTAACAAAGTCAAAGTCATAGCCTTCTCTTAAATCACTGAAAGTCAAGGCAGAACTAGAGCAAAGAAGCTAAGAACAGAGGTGTGAGGCTTTCAGAGGCCAGATATTGATTTAAGTGGGCATGGTCTGAGACATTTACAATATATCTTCCCATGATCACAATCAGGAAAGAGAGACTCTCCTTTCTTCCTTGGTAATCTTGAGTGGAAGTTCATTCTCAGCTTAGTAACTAAATAGGTAGACCTGAAATAGTTCACTCATCCTCCAAGATCCTCATGGGGGATCGCCACAGAGACTACTGAACATGCTCAGAAGAATCTGGTTCTCATTGACCATGGCAAAAGGAATCTCCATGATAAACTAGAACATGACTTTGCTTACCTCTCAAGGCAGTCCATCACGCTTTTCAATAGCTTTAATTTTGAATACATTTTCCCCAACTTTAAGCCTTCATCAATTTGTTGCTGAAACTCTCTACTCTTTGCCCTCAGTTCTAACTTCTGGGGCAATACAGGGAAGATCCCTACAGCCTGAGACCAAGAACGGGCAATTACTAGGCTACCCTTAATACCAATGAAAAGAATCTATTGATACACTACCCCTACTGTTCTTCATTGATAATCAACTAGCTAACAAGCATTTATGAAGTACTTATTATTTGTTAGTCACTGGGTTAGGTGCTGGGGATACAAATCCCCAACCCATAAAACAACCCCGATTGAAAAGGAGCTTATTTTCTTTTGGGGAAATAAACAGCATATACCATTAGTGCAGTAGTGGATAGAGCACAGGAACACCTGAGTGTCTATCCTGCCTCAGATGTTCTTTAAATGTGTGATCCTGGGCAAATCACTTACTGGCTGCCTGCCTCAGTTTCCTCATCTGAAAAATGAGAATAATAAGAGCATCTACTTGGTTGTTTTGAGTACAAGATATTTTTTAAAATGTGTTACAAATCTTAAAGTGCTAGCACAAGTGTATGAATGTGTGTATGTATGTATGAGTAAACAATAGATACAAGACAGGGAAAGTAAAGATGATAGACTTCTCATAGAAAGTGGGTGAGTAGGGGCGGCTAGGTGGCACAGTGGATGAAGCACCAGCCCTGGAGTCAGGAGTACCTGGGTTCAAATTCGGTCTCAGACACTTAATAATTACCTAGCTGTGTGGCCTTGGGCAAGCCACTTAACCCCATTTGCCTTGCAAAAAAAAAAAAAAAACCTAAGAAAGGGGAAGGAGATATTTATCTAGGATCTGGGTATTTCCTCTCCTTGCTCCACATACAGAGGTTCTGAGCCCATTTGCTTGACTTTGTATTGTTTATTGTATTATCATCTCTTTCCAGATTCTTGTATGTATTCAAAGCCCTGATTGATGGGTTTTGACTTTAATAAATATTTATTAAACATTTACTTTGTGCATAGAGCACTGAGCATAGGTATGATGGAAGGTATAAAGATTAAATAATATATATTTCCTATCTCCAGGGAGCTTATAATCTAGTAAGTGAGAAGGATCTAAATAGAAATAATTATAATACAAAACGATGGCAGCCGGAGGAAAGCAGAAAAGAGGGGGACATTCCAGCCACAGGAACCAACACAAAGAGAGAGGCCAGAGGCAAATCAGTATGGGATGAGTCTATTTCTCCTCAGCTTAAAGAAGTCAAGCTAACTGGTAGTTTTTGGCCCTGAGACGAACCTTTCCTTAATTCTTCTACCAGAAAGCATGTCATAGAATCATAGTATCCAGAGCCAGAAAGGTCCTTGGAAAAGGTCTGACCCATCACTTTCTGGGCCAGAAAGTAAGATTGGAGATCCCCAGTGTAGTGATTTACCCTATAAGAAGAGATGAGATTCAAAATCATGATCCTCTGATTCTAATTCAAGGATTCCTTCCATTATAGCGTGAGTTCTAGTCATCTCAATCATTCACAGAAGTTTCCCTCCTTTAGAACATCACTCCAATATGTTGATTCTAGTAGAGGATAGATAAATAGAATATTTTGAGTGCAAAATGCTAAATAAGAAATCAAGGATGAGGAAGCTTCTGAATATCCAAAATGAGGGAAACTTCTGAATGCTAGTTGAAGGACTGAAGGAAGTGAATGCTAGAGGAGGATTTCTTTGGAAGAAAGCTTGCGTGCAGGCCTGGGTTCCATCTGAAAACAGAGGCAGAGGGTGATGAAGGCAGCTGAATGGGGGAAACTAAGAGTGTGCACCTTATTAGCCTTGATTTGCTCTTCTCTTTGATGTTCCCTCCAAGGTTTTGAGAGCTTTCTTTTATTTACACACACGTGGCTCCATACCTCCAGAGAGCTCTCCAGCTCTCCAAATACATATCTCTAATTTTTACAGACAGCTTTGATGGATCTCCATGAGACCACATGTTCTCCCATTCATGCTTTTTCTTTCTCTTAAATATTTATAAAGGTTCAAGAGTAGAAATAAAAGTCTCTCAGATTCAGAGCCAACTAAAAATAGCACTTCAGTTTCTTGCCAGGCAATCTGGCCTCAATCAAAGCCATTGGAAAGATGCTGAGGAGAAGAGAAGAGGAGTTGATAACCTTTTATCCATTTTTTTGGCCAGCCTTCTCTCTTATTAATAAGTTAGCTGGATTGACAGGCTGTGATGGGTCCCAGATGTATTAGGGTCCCTGCTGGTAAAGAGATCTTATTCTTTGCAGGTTCATTTTGGATGAAATATGAGTAAGAAGTGTCTTTGGGTAGGCAATGCTATTAGAAAGCAGCGGTCAAAGTGGGAGTTGGAGGGAACAGAACCTGGATAGAATCCATTCTGCTCTGAGATTCTGATATTTTTAAGAAGAGGTAGACTATTGGGTGATGTTAGTTATCATGGACTGAATTTAGGCTTCAATCATAGTCTGTTTTGATTGGTCCATCCGGAAATAATTGCCACAGAAACTCCAGTCTCCATTTATTGGCCCCAGGGGGAACGAGTCCTGGGCTTGAAAGCAGTGAGGATTTGTATTTGGATGGAAGAAGAGCTGGAGAGAAGGACCTCAGGGTTACATGAGGGAATGAGAAGAGGCTCTGTGGTATTTTGCATGGGAACTTTATATACATTTGAATAAACAAACATGATCCAATTTTGTGAGACATTCCTGAGGCTTGTTGAATGACACACAGTGGGAAATTGGAAACTGAATGACTCTGGATTCATTACTGACTGAAATGCATTAGCATGACCCAGTAGTGAAAGCTCTAGACTAGGAATCAGGACACATAAGAAGATTTCCTGGCTCCATTGTGACAATATCTTGCTGGGTGACCTTTACCAAACTGCTTTACCCCTCTGGACCTCAGTTTTTCATACAACTATTCCCTTACAATGAAAGCAAGAGGTTGAACCAAATGTACAATGCAATTTACTTGGCACCCTCTCTTTGAAAATACAATAGTCAAATGTATTAGCCATATAAATTAATATGGGTCCACAAGGACATGAAATTGAAATCTCTGGGCAAGTTAAAATGGAAACTATGAGCTGTGGCAATTCTCCAAGTTAATGGTTCTCACTTCTCAAAAGTTATTACTCTTACAATACTGTTAAGTGTTAGAAAGTCTGGGGGAGATTCTTCTGGGAGGTTAGATTTGGGGGACTGAATTTGCAATAACAGTTCATATAAAACTGCCTTACAGTTAAAATGAACTCCATATTCCATCTTCTGATTCTGAGACTTTGCACAGGTTATCTCATGCCTAGAATCCCCTCCCTCCTTACCTTCTACCTCTTAGAGAGGAACATAGAATGACAGTTCATGAAGTGAATTTCAGCTTAACCATGGGGAAGAGACTTAAATTTTCTGAGCCTCAGTTTACTCTTCTGTTAAACGAGGATAAAAATAACTGTAGTTCCTACCTCACAGGGTTGTTGTGAATTTATAAATTTATAAGTAATTTATATAAGTAATTTATAAATATCAATGTGCTAAATAAAAATTCGATATGATTGCCAATGGAATCCTTAGCTTCCTTCAATGTTCAGCTCAGTTGCCACCTCCTACATAATCCTATTCCCCAGTTATTCAGTTGCTGGTATTTTCTCCCTCCTCAATATCTCTTATATTTATTTTTCTATGTGCTTCTTGAATATAAGCTCCCTGAAGACAGGAACTATTTTTCATTTTTCAAATTATATTCTCAGGGCTTAGTATGGTAAACTATCTAGATGAATAATAACACTTTGGAGACTTGCATTATCTTTGAAAAGACTCAGGGAAAAATCCCAAATTGATTTTGGAATTGGAGAATAAAAATGCTCTCTAATCCTTTCCACCCAAATGTCTAAAAATGGAATTATAACAGGACCTACAGAGAAGTGCTAAGGAGACACCATATCTGTTCAAGGTAGAACATAGTGGCAAAGCAAGATAATATAGAAATCAATTTAATATGTATTTATTGAGTGACTATTATATGTTCCAAACTGTCCTATATGCTGAGAGTAAAGAGATAAAAATGAAATAGTTATAGCCCTCAAGTAGTCCTTTATATGTGTGTGTGTGTGTGTGTGTGTGTGTGTGTGTGTATAGATAGATGATTAGATAAGGAAATACAAAATATGCAAAGAAAGCAAAATGTAATTTAGGGGGTGGAGGGGAGAACACTAACAATTTGGGAGATTAGGAAGAGGTGGCATCTGAGATTTGCTTTGGAGCCAGCTAGGGATTTAGTTGAGATGAAGAGGAAGTGTATTCCAGGCATTGGGGAATAGATTCTGCAAAAGCATGGTGAAAAGAGATTGAGTCACCTACAAGAAAGGATGTGAAAGTCAGTTGGACTGGAAAGTAGACTTGTAAAGCTGATAATGAAGATCTATCTGGAAGGTAGGTGGATTATAAAAGAGAGCAGCAGTCCTGGAGTCAGGAAGACTTATCTTCCTGAAATTTATATCTGACCTCAGACATTTACTAGTTATGTGACTCTGGGCAAGTCACTTTGCTCTGTTTGCCTCAGTTTCCTCATCTGTAAAATAAGCTAGAAAAGGAAATGGCAGACCTTTCCAGTATTTTTGCCATGAAAATCCCAAATGGTATCACAAAGCATTGAACACAACTGAAATGGCTAAATAACATCAATGGCATCACCATTATCAACAACATTTTCTCTTTTCCAACTCCAGTACTGCTCAGAAGTCTTTACCATATTTTCATATATATATATATATATATAATTAATTTGGGGGTCTAAAATTTGAAAAAAAATGATTATATAAAGTTATTGAACTCAAGTTTTATTCATCATGAAATTCAAGAACCCACTACTCATAGCTTTCAGGCATCTTTTGGGCAAGTCTGGTGCATGGATGCATGTTTAGTCCTTTCCTTTCATGAACTTGAAGCACCAATTGTGTTCTTCTTTGAAAGCAGCAACTTCTTTTTTATCAGCAATTCTTCTTGCCTCGTGCTGGACCATCTTTGTGGACACAGGAATGCCAATTGCCCTTTGCCCTTCAATCCATCTCTTCAATTCCCTCTCCACATCAAGCCATTTTGTTGACTTGCCTCTCATGACCTTCTGCCATGGTGTTTTCAACCAGGGTTTCTTCTTCCTGTAACCAGTCTCAGATTGTAGGAGGACCAAATTGATGTTCAGCAGCACAATTTCCATTCACTTTTGCAAACTGAATCACTTTGAACTTGAGTTCAGCATTGCATGACAATCTTTTCTGAGTCATTTCTGGGCAGAATGTGGCAAAACATCACCTAATATACCAGTAATAAATGTGAAACAATGAACACAAAGACAAGCATGAAAAAAAGCAAGAAATGCAAGTAAAAAAATCTACTGTTATAAGAGGCCCCTAGTTTTTAGACCCAAATTTTTTTGAAAAAGGGTGTGTCTTATACATAGGAAATATTGTATGTCCAGTGGCTCCTAGTTTCCTCCTCATTCTGATATGTTTCCTTTGTATATGTTTCAACTTGGCAATATGTGTTCTAAAATATGATTCCTAATACAGGACACACTATTTCAGATGTGATCAAATCAGGGATGAGTACACAAGACTACCCCATTCATTGATCTAAACACTCTAGAGATAGGAGCTATAGCTGTGATTTCTTTGGTATAGGAAACTCAAAAATGAGAAAAACAGAAAACTGTATGTCAGTAACTTCTTTGTATCTCATAGTCCTAGAGAGTTGACTAGAGTTTTCAGAAGTTTATAATTACTAGCATTCAGATATATTCAGGGTCTCTCAGCCAGTATCACAGAGATGTGATTTGAACCCAAGTCTGATTGACTTTGAGGCCAATTCTCTATCCTTATCATGTTGCCTTTATTTTAGACCCCCATATATATCACATACACACATATATCAAGATTTATGTGTTTTATAGTATGTGTATATACACGTATATACATAATGTACTAAAAACTTTTCTTTTTTAATCAGACTAATGACAAATAATGTACTGTGACAAAATCTCAAAAAAAATATGAATTGCTTTCTAGTCATATCCCCTATACTTATTCCATTTAGTCATTTAAAACTTTTCTTACTTTTGAATTTTATTTTAGTTTCCTAAGTCATTTTATTCCAGAATATTTTGGGTTCTTAATTCTTTTATTCAATGCCCTGGAACCATCTCCTATGCTTAGCTTTGCATCATATTTAAATCTGATTAACATAAATTTGCTTTTATCCAAGTCATTGGAAAAATGTTGAACAAAACAGAACCAAGGTCAGAACCTTGGGAATCTCAATTAAAGACTATTTTTCAAAATAACATAGATCCATCAATCAAAATTCTTTTAATCTAATTTATCAAGTATTTTTTAATTTTCCTAGCTTTCCATCGTTCAATTCATATTCATTGGGATAATCTTAAAGACTTATCTAATGACCTGGTTGAAATACAAGCTTATTACATCCTTCTTCTATTCTATTAGGATAATAATTCTGTACAAAATAGGAAATAAAGTTTGTCCTGCACGATGTGTTCTTCACAAATTCAGATGGCTTTAGTGAGTTCCTCTTTCTTAGTCATGCACTCTGAAATCATCATTCTAGAATTATTCACCAGGCATCAAGGTCAAGCATACCAGGTTGTAGTTGGAAGCACACATCTTCCCTTTTATTTTTCCTTTTTTTAAAAACTGGAACAAAATTGATATCCACTGCCAGTTCTGCATCATGTTGAAGGAAACTCATGCCTACCATTGTCACTGTCAGTCCTGAACCCCACTGTTGTAAACTACTATTGTTAACTTGAGACTTTTAGCTGCTTCTACCTCTTCCCTCAGTGCCACCTACTTCCCTAGATTTTTTTTCTGTTCCATAGGAACTACTATCTGATGTTCCTTTTATTATCTCATTCGAAACTATACCAACACAATGATAAAATGAGTGCTTGGGTACACAGCTTCTACTTCCCATTAATTCAGATTCATTCCTAAACAGCCCATACAACATCTGGGATTTCAGGAACCCAGAAAAGAACAATTTGGACATCATTATACTGATACCCTTATCATAAGGCTAAAATAATGGTCATTCTATATTGAAGAAAACTCTCAGAAAATTACTCTTCAACTTGAAATATTCACTTGTGCTAAATAGTCAAAACTTGTAAGACCTTCTATATACTGAAGTTCTATCTAAATAAATTAGAAATAGGAATCAAGAACTATCTAGAATCAGAGAAAAAAACACACATCCTTTGCATGTCTCTGTGTTCTTTTCAGAAACATAAATATTATCCAAGTCAACTCTGCTTGCCAATGTCAATTTTTAAGTTAATAAAAAGGTAGAAGACACTTCCAAGACAGGAGCCCCACTTTGCTAGGTACCCCACTGATTGTTTTCATGGAGTACAATAAGGTGACCTTTTGAACTAGAATACCTCAAGTTGTAGCTCCCTGCTTCAGTTCACATAACCATAAGATATATCATTTTGTTTTACACTGTACCCTTTCCTTATCACCCTTCCTCCCAAACAAACCCAAATGTATGGAATATTTAGCTCAGTTGAATCAAAGAATCTTGATGAGAAAACCTGGTAGAGAATTATTCATTTCTTTTAAGATTAATTTCTTTTTCTCTTAGGGGCTATCCCCTCCATGGACTAATGAACACTCCATCTAGAAATTATCTCTTCCTGATTTACTCTTTATTAAAAACTTTTGATGTCTTCTAGGCACTTATTAAAACTTGAATTAAATGTGTGTTTTTGTGTGTCTGCACACACATACACACACACACACACACACACACCTCTGTGTTTGTCTTATTGTCCTTATTGGATTTAAATTTATTGATGGTAGGAGTGTTATTTATTTTTGTAACCTCTGCACATCTCAAAGTGCATTGTGTATATAAAATACTTCAGAAACATTTATTTAATTAAATTGATTCTAAGTCTAGAGCTGTGAATTAAAGTTTCTGTTTTGCAATTAAAGTGTTGTATAGTCTGAGGACTCAGTTTTTTATATTTAAAATGAATGGATTGGATTAAATTATCTATGAAATTCTTTCCAACTCTATCATCCTCAGAATCCATGATTGCTTAGCATATAAAACCTCTTGAGGTAATGCTGCTCTCAGATATTGATCAACATCCATTTAAAATTCTGCCTGACAGCATGTGACTGGTAAAACTCAGAGGGCCTCTGAAACAAATTCAAATGTAATTAGAAATATTTAACAAAATAAATAAAAAATGCAAAACAACTTAGGCAGTGCAATTTTGTTGTTTTCTAAGTCATTTGGAAGTCCTAGGGATCTTTTTCTTTCTTTTTTTTTTTGTTTTTTAGGCTTTTGCAAGGCAAATGGGGTTAAGTGACTTGCCCAAGGCCACACAGCTAGGTAATTATTAAGTGTCTGAGACGGATTTGAACCCAGGTACTCCTGACTCCAAGGCCGGTGCTTTCTCCACTATGCCACATAGCTGCCCCTAGGGATCTTTTTCAATTTGAGTATGATACCACTGAACAAGATGACTTTCATCTCTAAATCTATATCAGCTGAATGTGTGGTCCAGAAGCACTAGAGGAAAGATTGTGAAGTAGGCAAAAGTTAGTTCTTGTCCCTCACACCTTTCCCCCAATCTTCATATCTCTTTTTAGGGTACTGCCTTAGTAAATTCTTCTCTTCTTCCTTTACCATCATCTACTACTGCCATCACTAATAGCAAAGCACTCAGAACATTCATTCTTCTTATCATGAAGGGACCAAGGTCCCCATATTGCATACCTTAAGCTCCCTACACTAACCCTATTATTTGCAGTCCCATCTCTGCTGACAGGCACTTAGATCTAATAGGTTAATCTGAAACATTAATTCCTGTCACAAAACATTATGTAAATTTATATTTTAATAGAAATGATTTTTTTCCTTCCTGACTCTGATAACATTCTTGTTGTCTCCTATGGATTTATTAAAATTAATATATAAGATTCAAAGAAAAATATAAGGTAGCTGATCCCTCAATTGGATAGCTTTACTTATTAAAAAATTGTATATTATATTATATTATATTATATTGTTCTAGAATCTTTCTACCACTACCTTCTAACCATTAGTCTTAATGGAGGAGATACACTGAATAAGTCTAATATCTCATTCAATAAAGTATTTGACTCTCTTCCATTCAAATACCCCAGGTTTCTACTTAATATTGGGCAATTAGGTAGCAAGATGGAAAGAATGGTTGACCTGGATTCAGGAAGACCTAAGTACAAAACTAACTTGAGATACTAACTCTCTGATCCTGATTGCTTCACTTCTATTTAAATAATAATAGTAATAGTAATAGTAATAGTAATAAATAGTAATGGTATGTATCTCCCAGGATTGTTGTGAGGATCAAATAGGATAATAATTGTAAAGCACTTAGCACAATATCCCATATATGCATAGTAAATGTTATATAAACATAAGCTATTATTGTTACTTTGCCTAAAGTTAAGACAAGTTTTGGGTGTAAAATTCTATCTTTTCCAAATAGTGAACTTTAATATTGGTTGAACTTGCTAACAATCCATTTGTGGTCTTTTTTGTTTGTTTTGTTTTGTTTTGTTTTGTTTTTACAAAGACCCATATCTGGAGTTGTAGAGCCTTGAGAACACAGTGGGGAAGTATATAGGACAGAGCCTTTCTCTGGGAAATCAGAAGTCAGAGAAGGGTTAGAGGCACCATCTAAAGCAAAGTGAAACCAGGTTCCTAATCTCTAGGATCATAGGGCTCATTGGGCATGAATAGAACTCTTCTGGAAAAAGGTAAAGAGTAAGGGGGGGGGTAGGGGAGGATTTAAATGAGAATTTGGAGTAGAGCCATATGAGCAAAGATAGAAAAATGTGGCATGGGGGCTGAAGACAGGAAAATAAAAAAGACTTATTTATATAGTATAATGGCATACCCAATAGAGTTTCTTTCAATCATGGCTTCTGTTGTATTCAACACCTCTCTGGCCCTCCTAGTACTTACTATTGTCCTCTTTAACTAATCTATACTAGCTCTAATATTCTAGTCATGAGTATAATGATTGGGGTGGGAAAAGAGAATTGCCTAAGATTCAAAGAGGTTAAGGAATTCATTCATGGTATGCAACATTTAAATTGAAAGCATTAAGTTTTAAACCTAAGTCTTCCTAATTCTAAATTCAACACCTCATCCATTGTGATTCACTCTCTCTCTCTCTCTCACACACACACACACACACACACACACACACACACACAGTCTTTTTGCATATCTATATAAATATATATATCAATATATCTTTGTAATTTATAAAATATTTTTTACAGTAACTCCAAGAGAAAATGGAAGAATGGTTATTCCCATTTTACAGATGAGAAATCTTATCACTTAAGTGGTTTACCCATACTAATGCAGCTAATAAATGACAGAGTTAGACTCTAAACCAAGTTTTTGATCCCAAATTCGACACTCTCTAAATAAATTTCTATAATCTCCATGGTTGCCTCTTCCCAGATGTCATAGTTTCAATGGACATAGAAAGTTTATTATAGAATGAGGACATAAAAATTCTTCCCCTAATTCTTCTGTTCTTCCACATGAAGGGAATTCTTTAACTGACTTGACTGGTCTGTGACATGGGCATGAGGCAACTAATATTTCCATTGGGTCAATTCAAAGTCCATGATCCTTCACAGTAATAGGATCATTAGGAAAAATAAAAACAAACAAAAAGAAACTTCTCAACAGTTCAAGCAAGATGAACTTAGGCCAAGGTGCTGAACAACTTGGTTCTATTGGGTTGTGAATATTGGCAGGCAGAAGATGAAGATAAGTTCCATTAACCTGGCAGCTTTGGTACTCATGCAGAAACAGAACAGCATCAAAACATGGATAATGATGATGATGATAATAATAATAAGTGGTATTGTGCTAGGCACAACTGGGTAGTAATCAGGTGGCTGAGAATAGCTTCACCTTCTGTCAGACAATAGCTACAACCCAGGTTTTCTTACACCTGGAAGATAGGGACTATTATTATCTTCACCATTTTAAAGATGAAGAAACTAAGACAAATAGATATTAAATGACTGCCCAAGGTCACAGTGCTAGCAAATATCTGAGACTGGATTTGAATTCAGGTCTTCCTGACTCTAGTTTTAGAGCTCTGTCCACAATTTATCTAGTTGCTCAATGAACATGGTCATACTGTATAATCACTGTGTAAAGGAGTGTTGACTTTATATTGCCCGAAATGTACTAGAGTGATTTTAGCTTTCCATCTTTCCACCTTGACTTTTACCAAGGAATACCATTTTCTAATTTTTATTTCTTTAATGATGAGAGTTGTAAAGTGTGAAGACTGGGGGGTGGGAGGGTTACTTCTATAGTGAGTTCACTAATATCTTATGGTAATATCTCTTTGTGGGCTACTGTGTTCACAAAGACAAAGATCTGAAGCCTGATTTGAATGTGCCAGATTTTGGTGACTTTTAAATTTCACTCTATTATCTGAAGGATTTAACTCAGTTCTCTGGATCATGCATGATTTCATTATTGGGGTTGTTCCTCCACCAACATGGTATGTACTCTGACTCATGAGGAGGCACTATTAAAGAAGATCTAATAATTGGGTGGGGTATAATTAGGATCATTAGTTTAAGAGTTAAAACAACTGATATCTAATCAAGTTACCAAGTCTAGTGGATTTTACTTCCACAATACCTCTCCCATCTGTCCTTTCTCTTTTGTCACCACCTGCAACACTGGTCGTCATTAATTCTATACTGACCTTTATTTTCTACCATCTCTTCCTCTTAGACTGCCATCAAGTTAATTAATCTCTGGAAGCATAGACTTTATCTGACCTCTTTCCCCTCCTCCCCCAACTCCAGCAAAAAATAAAAAAATGAATACACAAACAAATGAATGATTACATGAATTAGCAAACAATGGATAGATGAATATACAAATAATAAGTAAATGAAATTAATCAATAAATTTTTTTTGTGGCTCCTTAATACCCCTAAGAAAAATTACAAAATGACTATTTGAGATATCTAACTCTTTAAAATCTGACTCCCAACTCTTTCCAGACTAATTTCACATTACTTTCATGCCAGTTTGACTGCAAAATAGAATCCATAATGGTAAGTAATGTGAAATTTCTGGAAACTAGTCTTTATTCAAATTCCATCTCGAACTCTTTTAACAATTTTGTCTTTTAACCTGTCTTGGAATCCATAGCTCCCTTTAAGTCTCAACTCAAGTGTTATTCCTACATGAGACCTTTCCTTATTCCCCTACCCCTCTCAGTCCTAGTTGTTAACACTTTGACTTTTCCCCAAATTGCTTTGTTTTTACTTTTTATAATTTTATGCTTAATTATTTGTGTATCTGTTGTTTTTCTCCCTCTCTCCCTCCCCCATCTCATCAACAAACATACAATAGAATGTAGTTTTTTGAAAACAGGAAATGTTTTATTTGTAATACTGCAGTTCCCAGCACAATTTCTACAACACAGTAGGTGTTTAAAAATTTGTGTTGAATTAAATTGTCATTCCTCCACAGCTACACAGAATTTGAGCCTGCTATTATGCCTGCTGCATTAATCTACATCTATAGATTGAGAAATAGATAGGATCTTAAGTACTCTGACTCAAAAAACTTTTCCTTTAAAGTGGTACTCCACTTGTTTTAGGATGATGAGTTCTAATTCAATCAATTTCCCTCTCCATTATCCTTTGGGGTTCTTTTATAAATGAGTGACTAAACATAAAGGTAAATTTGAAAGTAATCAGTGTTCTGGAGGCAAGTTCATTGTTTCCCTGTTCTCTTCTTATGTAATTGAACTCTTCAAGCCCCCGACTAGAGTGTTGAGAATGTCTATTTTGCATCTGAAGGTAGTTACCTTTACATTTCAATGTCTGTTTTTTAGCTCCAATAGATCTTTAGCTTTTGCTTCAGTTTCTCTAGAGCATTCACTTTATCAAGACTTAAGAAGATATTCTTGATTTTCAAGGCTCTGGAAAACATTACCAGAAGTTTCTGTGTATTATTTTCCTTTCTATCAACAATAAAGGAATGACCACACACTTGTATTTAACTTGTTTAGAAACAAAAAGGTGACATAACCAAATGCACAAACTATTTATAAAGTTAGGCCAATTGAAAAAAATCTATACCACCTGAAAAACTGAAATTGATCCCAAAGCCCTTTTCTCCATTTTCTAATCATGCTCATTACTTTTGCCAGGTTCCTACCTGAGATTGTTCACAAGGGTTTGTTAGAAATATTCAATTAATTTCTTCAATTTCTCTACTTCTCTTTGGTTGGAATGGTCAGTACCTGTAGCTCTACTATGAAATTCTGGGCAATTATATTGTTAACTTAAGTAATCAATAGCCACACCAAAACTGGTGCAGTTTTATTTGGGACTCTCTAATTTGGTTGCTGAAATTGATCTTCTTTGCCAGGTCAAGGTCTACCTCTGTTCTCCATATCACAGTAAGTTGAAGAACTAGATTCCTAGGAAGCCCTCCCTTTTGATTTTGAGAATCAAATGAGTTTTGAAATCCTTTTTGGAAAACTATTAAAGGTTCTGTAAATATCAGATCAATCCCTTAATTTCTGAGCATCTTTTACAATCTTTCCCAGTGCTTTTTCTTAGGAAAGAGGATGTAACTAAGGCTTGCCAGTAGAATAAAAACTTTAACAGATCCCACCAAACTACAAAAAATTGGACCTAGGGATAATGTTTTGTCCAAGCAGCTGCCTAGTTAAGCTCAGAGATTCTTTTTATTTGAAAGTCAACTATCAAGTGACTTGCAAGAATTGTCAACTTAGATGTAGAGAAGTTGAAATTTATGTCAGTAGAGTGAGAGCACCCACACTGGTAAAATCAGACTTTTTTATATATTGAAAAGAGCACTGCTTCTGTGGAGTAATGCAATGTAAACAGCATAAAATCAGGGTTCAAGTCATGGTTTCACCATTGTTCCTTAATCTCTGAAAGCTTTCCATTCTTCTTATATAAAACTGAGATGGTAGTACCTACCTAGACTCCTCTTCACAGTTTTTTTAGATTCAAATGAGGCAATGAACATGAAAACATTTTTTAAGTCATAGAGCATGTTGGGTGAAGAGGAGAGGTCACTTGCTGGGGTTCAGAAGTCAGAAGACTAGGGTTTCAATTATGGTTCTGACATTCAATAGATAACCTTGGGCAAATCACTGAGTCTTCCTGAATCTTAATTTCCTCCACTATAAATGGAGATAATTCTTGCAAAATTCACGAGGCTCTTTTGAGGAAAGTGCTTTGTAAAGCACTATAGAAATGCCAGTTACTATTAAAATGCTTTACAAATGTAAATTATTAGAGTACTTTGCACATAGTAGATGCTCCATGAATATTTATTAAATGACTGTATAAAGACTAAATCAAAATTAAATGGAAAGGAGATGTTAGTAATGTTCTCCTGCAGGTAAATCCTATTAGACTGAAGCCAATTACTCAAGGTTCAGATGAAGTCAACCAGGATGGCATAAGACCTTGAGTTCATGCCTTATGAAGATCAGTTGTAGCAATTGTGTATTTAGACTGCAAAAGAGAAGACTTTGTGATGATATGATAATTGTTTTCAAGTATTTGAAGTACTGCCATTTGCAAAAAGGATTCAACTTGTCCTGCTAGGTCCCAGAGAGAAGTAGGAAAAATGACTGGAAATTGTGAAGAGGCAAATCTCAGCCTGATGAAATGGAAAACTTCCTAATAATTAGAGATGCTATCTGTCCTTTGTTTTCAAAGAGGATCAATGATATCATGCAGTGATGTCTTGACTTGTACACAAATTGGATTTAAGTTAGACAGAGATGTTCAAAATCATCATTTTCACCCAGTCTTCCAGAATCATCAAAGTTCAATGGCAAGACAAAAGTCAAGATGTAGTAGATGACCTTGTATCTTCAATGTCTAACCAAACTGACTTAAAAGTATGGATTATTCCAATTATTCTAGCATGACAAATTATTTAGTCTTTAGCTTTATATCAGTAAATGTGATATACACTATAATAAACACATTTACATATTACTTTAAAGCTTATAAAAGTACTACTCATCATATTCCTTTGAGATTAATAATATGAATATCATTATCCTCACTTTAAAAATGAAGATGTTAATTGGAAGAATTATTTAGAGAAGAACAAATTATTCTCATCTATCATTCTGCTGAGAAAAGTCTTCACATGCTTGGGATAGAGCTCCCTAATTCACCATGTATCTGAAGTCCATTGGTTAACCCTCAACTTTGTCTAGTTCATCTGCCCAGATGGTTTACATGAGTATGGCCTTTACATATGCCAAAGCTTCTTGAAGCCCTAGATTAGAGTTGAATGCCAAAGATGGATAAACAGCCCTGAAAAGGGCTTGTCAAGCCCTCATACTTGAAGTACTACTTCTCCTTGAATACTCCATATAACCCCCAAATTGGAGATATTAAAAAGTGGAATGACCTATATTGGGGGGTACTTAATGTCCTACGGGTTTAAGCAAAGACTAAAATGAACACTTGTCATCTTGTTCAAACCATGCTTCCTATACTTTGGCCATCTTTCTCATCCCCTTTCCATTGGAACTTGGATTTTGCCCTGATAAATGAGCTTCAACTTTCTTTTGTCCAAACAAGCCACCACTTGGTTTTCTGGTCATTTCCAAACTATGACACTATATATGTAACCTCCTCACCAGCCTTTCTAGCTTTCCCTTTATGGATTATCTTTCATTACAAGAAAATATGTAGGCAACAATTACCTTTCTTTGATCTCATTTGTACTCCTAGTGCTTAGCTTAGTGCTCAACACATACTCAGTATTTACAGATATGTTTTCATTTATTCATTCTTTTGTTCATTTATGTCATAGAAGGAATTTTTATTCAAATTGGATTTGATAATCTCTGAGGTCCCTTTCAGTTCTTAGATTTTATGACTTCATTCAGATTCAAGACATAAGGATTGGATTGCTATTGTTTTTATTTGTGCTTGGATTCTATAACTTCAGGTTCACAACTCAATGCAGACATGTGCAAATACATCTAGGTAAATGTAGATTGCTTGTTTTGGAAGCATATGTTAATATAGTTATATTACATACCTACATATTATAGTCTCATAAATCTACACAGGCACACATACTACAAAGGACAATATTGCCTAAAACTGCAAAATTAGGATCCAGATTCTTCTTTACCAGCTCAAGGAGGCCTAGGCATTTGGGCTAGCATGGTCCAATCCTCTCTTTTAATCTCTTTTAATCTTTTCTGCAAGGAAGTACTCTTCTTGCCGATGATCCTTACAACTGCTATGTGGCCTAAGTTGCTGATACATCTGTGCTAATAAAAATTGCTGAACTATTAATGACATTTTGCCCATTGGCAGGTTGGCTGCAAAATCAGTTTCCTGGTTGGCCACTCTAAATAGAATACTTGAGTATGTACAGTACATGTGGGTGTGGATGTGAGTGTGCAGTCCTTTGTATTATATTGTGACTAGAAGTGGAATATGAAAAAGTCTTACATTCAACTGGAAATTCCTCACCATTAATTTGGATGTAACCCAATTTATTGATAACAGTATATTAAGAGCAAAAGGAGACATTAGTTAGGTATGTGTTTTAGAGATCTATCTATCTATCATATATATATATATATATATATATATATATATATATATATATATATATATATATATACCTATGTAATCTATCTTTTTTTTTAATCTTACTAACAAAGAAGGGGGGAAAAACTAGGAAATTCATGAACCAGAACTTTTATTGGATAGTATCCTTAATAATTTCTTAGTTACCTGTAACTCATAAAATATAAGTCCTTTAAGGGTAGGGACTAGTTTTTCTTTCTGTCTCCATACTCATAGTGCCTATTATAATGCCTACACAGAGTAGTACCCTTAATATGTACCTGTTGCTGTCCATTGCTTGATGGAAATGTTGACTGGATCTAGGATCCCAGTATCAAAGGTAAAATAACTTAAATTCAGACATCTTTGTGGAAACTCAAATACATTAACATATGGCCTCTAAATTGAATAATATTGAGAAAGTATTTTTGATTGTATTTTGGATGTTCCATGTGCTTTTGATAAATACAACCTTGTTCTTAGAACAAAGGACCATCTTTTTAACTTCATTCTACTTTTGGTGATTTGATGTGGCTGCATGGTATGGAATGTCATACAGAATTGACCCAAAGGGCAATGAAGAAGTAGTAGGTGGTCATGAAGAGGTGGTAGCATAAATAACAACAAAGTTGTTGATTAGGAAAGGCATGGAGGATTTCATCCAAGAGATCCATCACTAGAAAAGAAAGAGGTTCTATTACATATAAAGAACAAGAGATACCTGATGGATAGGTCACATTAGTTAAAGGCTCCACTCATATTGGGCATACCTACTAAAAAAAGATAAACAGAAAGACATGAACTAAAATCACCCAGGAGGAGAAACTAGGGAGGGCTGCTCCCACACCTTTGGAAGCCAATCATTTATTAAGCACCTACCAAAGTGTGGCACTTTATTATCCTATTTCATCTTTACACCAATCCTGTGATGTTGATGCTGTTTTTAAGCTTCATTTTACAATTGAGGAAACCAAAGCAGACAGAAATTATGTAATTTAGTAAGTTAGTAAGTATCTAAGACTGGATTTCAACTCATCTCTCTGTCTCAGGGCCCAGTACTCTATCCACTGTACCATTTAGCTGAGATCAACTTTTGATGTTCTAGCATAGAATTAAACTATCTTTTAATCATGGTCAGAAAAGAGAACAGAATATCTTAATATAAAAGCAAATAAAAATCCTTATTTAAGTGTAATTATAAATGTGACTTATAAGTATGGATTATTTCAATTATTCTTCCCTGGTAGGTTATTGTTTAGTCTTTGGTGTAATATACAATAAGATAAACACACTTACAAATCATTTTAAAGCTTATATAAACACTGCTCATAATACTCCTTTGAGATAAGTAATATAAGTATCTTTATCCTTACTTTATAGATGAAGATGTTAATTGGGAGAATGTTAGAGAAGTTAAATAGCTTGCTAATGAGCACAAAACTGAGAGGTAACATAGCTGGGATGTAAACATAGATTTCTTGATTGTAAGTTAGTTATCTTTCTACTATACCACAATGCCTCATTGTTTAATAGAAGCCAATGGTTGTTTATTACTGTGGAAATTCTTATGAAACAGACCCAGAAATGGGTCTTATGTTTAGAAATTCTTATTGTTTACAAATTGAACTAGAGCCTCAAAAATATTTATTTTGGGGCCAACCTCAATTTCAGCAAAAATGGGACAAAGAGCCAACATGGCACTTAAAGTATCTACAGTAGGAAAGTACTTAGGAGATCATCTAGTTCAACTTTTTCATTTTTCAGATGAAGAAACTGTGTCCCAGGGAGATTAAGGGACTTGCCCATCATAGGGAAGTTAAGTGACAGTGTTTGAATTCAAGAACAGGTTTCCTTGAAGTAGGGATTGTTTCAGTATTTGTAATCATATCCCTAGTTCCTAGTACAGTGCCTGTTATACAGTATGTGTTTAATAAATGCATGATGATTGGTTGATATTGATAAATCAAGGTCTTTGCATGTTCTTAGGCCACTGACAAGATTGAACTTCCTTAATGATATATATTAGGACTTTCTTTTATAAAGGAAGGATGATATGATTCACTTTTCTACCCCTTTCAGTTGATGTATCCCTCTTTCAGAGCCCCTGGGAAAGGGTTCTGAATATCACAGAAATGCAGAAAAACTTACAGCACTTCTACCAACACTGAGACAAATGCAAGAAAGGAACTTGACCTCTTGGTGTATATATTAGCACATCAGGCTATTATTATCCATTTCTTCATAAATCATATGGCATATTTAGCAATGACTATATACTTCTTTTTATTAGACATTTTTCATGCTAATCCCCTGACACATACATATTTATGAACATACAATGTGTGTGCGGATTTAATGCATGTCATGATTCCTTTTTACATCTAGAGATGTAATCTCCATTTGCCAATGCCTGTCTGAATACATCTGCATAGCATCAATAAACTGGAATATACCTTAAGAAGTCATTTATTAGTATTATTCCTTCTTTAAAAACCAATCATGACCCCAAGGCTTTCATGAAAAGGCGGCAGTTCCTCCTATTAATTAGTCAATCAATTTAACCAACCAAAAAACATATTTAAGCATCTATTTTGTTCCAGGGACTGAGGCAAGCACTGGGAATACAACAATGAAATAATTCCTGACTTTAATGAATTTATATTCTATATAAATGAATGAATGAATGAAGTACCTATTAAGTGCTTACTCTGTGTTATGCATTGCATTAAGTGCTAAGGATACAAATAGGAAAAAACAGAGAGCCCCTGAACTTGAGAAGCTCAATTGGAGAAGACAACATCCATGATGGATGGAAAATCACAAAAATCCTAAAGATGCAGCAAAGGCAGCAAGTCCCAAAAGGATGGAGGGCAGCTTGGGAAGGGAAAGGCAAGAGGCAAGGAAGACAATGAAGATCTTCAGGAAAGGATGGGCTATGTAATTCATTGATATCCTAGTCTTATATTTATCAACACTTTTCATCTGGAAGCTCTTTTTAGTTAAAAAAAAACATCAATATATACTTATTAGATTCTAGGCACTGTCTGTAATTGGCACACTCTGTAGTTGATATTACAGAGAAGAAAAAACCCAACAAAAGTGAATTTAAAAACCCAAGCAGCTTTTGGCCTCTAGGAATTTATATTTGTAAAGTGGACTGAGCAGTGAAGGCACAAACTCAATATGTCCATGTGCAGGCATGATGAGCCTATCTTTAGGCTTATGTAATGGGGAAGCCCTCCCCCCCTTCCAGCCATTGCAGAATCTGCAAAGGTATCCTTTGACTATTTCTTATCACTTTGCTGTATGGTGAAAAAGTCTTTTAGTTGGTTCTTGACCCAAATCTGAATATGCACACAAATGAATTAAAGTGAAGATGATAATTTGCTTTTGAGTGGGGAAGATTGCTGTATTCCTCAAAATGAGAGAAGTGTAGACTAGTTTATTTCTTACCTGGTCACTGGGTGTTCATGGTTCTTTTGAATTTATTCTTTCCTCTTCAAAGCTGAATGAGAATCCTGAGATTGATAAGAGACTGAGAGATTCATCAAAGTCATCTGAGATCTCACCTATTACCTTAGAGCCAGGTAACAGTAGTGGAAACTGGTCAGAAGTTAACAAAGCCATGAGAAGTGACCTGCTTGACCTAGCCCAGGGTTGAATCAACCCAATAGCCAAGACAACTGAGCAACTAGTTCATTTGTCAGCTATGACACACCTAGAAATGAACTTGATGGGTACTCTGACCTGTAAAGGGCAAAAAAGAAATCCAGATCTAAGAAATATCTACCTACCTGAGTAAGGGGTAGGTGGTGGGAGGGGAGAAAATTGTGTTGCTTTGATATCAACTACTTTAAGTTAAATGTGCTTGGTCAGAGTATGTACAGAGGGAAAACGTACTTCCCAGTTTGGGGGAGGTTTTTTTTTTTTTTTGGTAATCTCTATTCTTTCTTTCCTTTCTCAGTTATTTACTCCTTTGTAAATGCTAATTGATACCAATTGGTCTATTGATGTTGGCAAGATATTTGCTGGTTAATTTATATTGGGAGGCATTATGTTGAGTATTAAAAATTTACAGAGCCTCAGAGTTACCCCTAGAATCTTGGGATACCTATCTACATATCGGATTCAGGAAGAAAGAGGTAAAGGAAAGGGAATAAGCATATATATCCTTAGTTCCTACTACCTGCCAGTAGGTGTGTTAAGTACCTTTACAAATATTATCTTATTTGATCTTCACACCAATTCTGGGAGATAAGTGAAATTACATGTCCCATTTTACAATTGAGGAAACAGAAGAGAAGGACAATTACATGACTTACTCAGAGTCATATAGATAGTAAGCACTTGAGGTCAAGTTTGAACTCGTCTTCTTAACTCCAGATCCAGTGTCCTATTCATTACATCATATGGTTGACTCAGAAGAGTTCAGGAGGTGCTTCACACCAGGAAAATATACCTACAGATAATTTATGTATAAAATACAAAGTAGATGCAAAGTAATTTTGATTCAGGAAGAATACTTACTAGAGTTCAGATCAGTGAAGCTCTTATATAGAGGCTAGCCTCTGAGTTAGGTTTGGATGGAGTTAGAATTCCAAAAGGCGGAATTAAAGAAAAAAGAATATTTCAGACACGAGGGACAGTCAATACAAAGAGTGAGAGGTAAGGAACCAAATGACATTCACAAAGAGAAATAATGGAATGTAGAGGTTGTGGGGGATAGGAGGAGAGAGAGAGAGAGAGAGAGAGAGAGAGAGAGAGAGAGAGAGAGAGAGAGACAGATTCAGAGACAGACACAAAGATAACTATACCCACAGAGATAGATAGATAGATAGAGAGAGAGAGAGAGAGAGAGAGAGAGAGAGAGAGAGAGAGAGAGAGAGAGAGATTGTAGTCAGATTGCTGAAGAGCATATTTTCATGGGGGTAAAAGGGAGATATTGAAAGGTTTGAGCAGAGTATTTATATGGTCAAATATGCGTATGAAGTTGGCAGTTGCATGAAGAAAATATTGGGGTAGAGAGAGACTGGAGCCATATAAGATTAAAGAGGAGACTGTTGCAAGAACAAGTTAGGGTAGAATTAGTAAGACTTTACAAGTGATTGGATATGGAGCATGGTTGTGCTTAGCAGGTAGGTGGTTATACTGTACCACATGGTGGAACATTCCCATTAGTCTTTATTCTGTGGGGAAGTGGAAATCCCAACGGAGATTCTTTCTTATTAAGTACCAGCATATCTATCCCATGGTTATGCCAACCTATTATGTCAGATGGAGAATGAGGAGGGATATAACTCATAGCTTTTTAAATTGACTGTCTGGGAGGATGGGGCTATCAATGATAAAAATTTAGCAGAGAGGGAAAAGGGGGTAGTTTGGGGGTGGGACAGATAATGAACTCTGTTTCAGACCTGTGGAGTTTGAGATACTCATGGGACATTCTGTGACTTTTTCCTCTATGAAGATATCTAATTCCTGGCTTGATATTCCACCCAATAGCCTTTCATGAATATGGTGAGGATTATTAGACTTGCTCTGCCTGTATTCTCTTCTCCAGACCCAATCATCCAAGTTCTACTTCAATCTTTTCCCCTGGCCTGTAAGCATATTCATTTTTTCAACTGTTACTCAGATTCAAATTCTTCGTGCTCCTTGATTCATGATTCACCAAATTAGACAAGAAACATATCTGATTGAAGTTGAGCATGAAAAGAAGAGAATTTTATTGATCGTCTCCCCCTTGCTGCTTTCAGGGAGGTGATATGAGTAATATTCCAGATTTGGAAGGCCACTGTGGTCAAGGTAGCTATCATTTATTTTGGCCTTCATTTTAGGGTCAACAATACTAAATCACATGTACCTTTCAGGTGCTAGGCAACCAGTAACACTGTCATTTCCATCACTAACCCTTCAAGCTGGGGCTGGGAGCAGACTATTTCATGCTGTTTTGCTATTTACCTCTCTAGGGAAATAAGAACTATGAAGATATAACACACACACACACACACACACACACACACACACACAGAGAATAGTGAAATGAGCACTTTTAAATATCTAACACAATTTGATCTGTATACTAGGTGAGAATGCAGGTCAATTGTCTTTGCTAGGGTTTAACAAGAGATAAATGAAACCAGTAAGCAATGAGTATCAAATGGAAATTTTTTTGAAGAGAAGCATCAAAGGCAAGTATCTGTGGTTACGTTGTTTGCCTGTTTGTTTATCTGTGCAACCAACCCTTTATCTACCCAGAACCATGAGAGACAGAAACCACTGTGTGTTCTTCAGTATTGCCCCAAATCTTTCTTAGAACAGTGACCTGAAAAGAAAAATGGAAATTCCATTTACTGTATATACATATGTTTACATATATATATATATACATATACATACACACATATAGATAGAGATATCTATTGGGGCTTATATAAATACTTGTTTGGGGTCAGGAGTCTCTAATTCAGTGTTCACCCTGTTTATGTATAGACCAGACCAGCCAGTTCTTAGAAACTGTCCTTGAGATAAGAAGAACATGTCTTAGAATAATAAAGACTTCTAATAATACCATTTGGGCAGAAAACAACTCACTCTTTTGTAGTGGGAAGAGTATCAGAAAATTGGGGCAGAGAAAGAATGCTGTATATTTGGAAAATCATGAAAACTTAGTCATTTGATGTTTTCTTAATGCATAGCATTAAAAAAATTCAACCCTTCTCCTCCTCCTACCCCTGTTCTAGTACATTTGAGTTTATGATTTCTTATTTCCCTAGAGGTACCTGAACATCTGAGCCCCAAGAATGAAGGGGGAGAATTTAGCACTTGTATGATAAAAAGCACTTTAATCTAATATATCCTTAATGATGTCATACAGAAAAGAATAAAAAAGTCTTGTTAGATTCCAGAGACATCACATTAGTTACTTTTATTTAATCCACGCAGGAATTTTGACACAGCGATGTAATAGGAGGATGAGGTTTGTTAGCTTCTCTATCTCCTCTGGCTATTTCATAAGTTCTCATGGTTTTCATGATCATCTCCATGAAGCTGAATATCTAATATCTAATCCTAACTCTAAATTCATTCTTTTATTCACAATTGCCTGGTAGATATCATCTGAATACCTTTTTGATCCCTCAAAAGTTATGTCCAAAAGTTAACTCAATGTCATATAAAGATTGTTGCTTTATGTTTAAATAAGATTCTAATTCAATTCCAGACTCAGTTGCTAGCTGAATGGCCTTGGAAACATCACTACTCCTGATTTTTAAAATTAGTGAGTGACCTTAAAAATTACTTCCAATTTTGCTTTTGGTCATATGACTCCCCTATTTCTAAAAATGGTGTCTCTGTTCTCCCAGATGTCAAGCCTGTTTACTTTTGCAGGGTAGGGGTGTGGTGTGTGAGGGGAAGTAAATCTCTTCCTTCTCCCTTAATTTCATCCTCCATGGCCAATCTGTCACAAACATTCAACAATTCATTTCAATTAACCAGCTTCTGTGTTCAGAGTGTTCTCAGGCCCTTGGGAAACCACACAGTTATAATGAGACCCTCCATAATGTCTCCCTCATCCATTCATTTTTCCCTGTCCCTACTGCCACCATGGTCTAGTTCAGAGCTTGATGACTTCATTTTGGATAACACAACCTCTTAAATGATCTCTCTGCCAATAGTCTCAAGCAAATCTAATCTAACTTGTGCCTCACCACTGCTGCTCCTGTTACTCTCCTAAATATATAATCTTTGTTCTATCTTTAATATTCTACTTGATCTGCCCCCCAGCCTTCTTGTACTTTTCTAGTTTTTTCCTTGTATTACTTTACTATTGTTCCCACACAGCCCATACTTATATTTATTCTTTTTATCTCTTTAATGTCTTCCTACTTTAGTCTCCATCTGTTCAAATTCCAGCCATTCTTCAAGGATCAGCTGAAATGCTGCCTCTTCCGTAAAGCCTTTCTTGATGTCACCAATGAAAAGAGATAGCACTTTTCTCAGGGTCCTGTTAAAATGTATGTTGTCAAGTTGTATGGTCATGAATTCAGCCCAATATCATCAACCCCCATTTCACTGTAAACTATTTGAGGACAGGGAGTGTGTATTATGCTTATTGCTACCCCTTCACAGTTTCCAGTACAGTATCTTCCATGGGGTAGGAAGCCAATAAATATTTATTTAGTGAGTCAATGAAAAAAGGAATGAATGATAGGACTTTATCTTCACAAAGAGATGTTGGTAATAAAAGCTTTCCTAACATATGTAGAAATATAATCCTTTATGTTTTATAAAAAGTTTTTTTCTTACAACAACACAGGGAGACAGACAGTGTAAGTATTATTTCCTTTATTTTATAAGGGATCATTGATTTAGGTTTGGAAGAGATTTTAAAAGACCATCAAGCCCAACCCCTCAATTTACAGATGAGGAAACTGAGACAAGCAGCAATTTTTTTATTGACTTGCTTAGGTTCCCATAGCTATTGAGGACCTGAAAGCATCATTTAAGTCCTGGTTTTCTTACTTTTAAGCCAGGTGGGTGCTGGAATCTACTCCTTTCTGGACCTTCAGAAACTTTTGTTAAATTTTCAGTGTGAGCATTTGTTGTTGTTTAGTTATTTTCAACAATGTTGGACTCTTCTTGAACCCACTTAGGGTTTCTTTGGTAAAGATCATGGAGTGGTTTGTCATTTCCTTCATGAGCTCATTTTACAGATGAGGCAAGCAGGGATATGTAACTTACCCAGGATAACATAACTAGGAAGTATCCGAGTTCAGTTTGAACTCAGGCCTTCATGACTCCAGACCCAGTGTTCTACTAGTTCTGCCACCTAGCTGTCCTTGGAGATTATTTACATCTCAGAAGTAGGCAAATGCTAAGGCTTAGGGTTTGACTTATCAGTTCATCATCTAGAACTAAAAAACTGATGAAAAAATTGTAAATGATTTAGATTAAAAGTATGTCATGAACACATTTTTTTTTCTATACAGTGTCAGTTAAACATTTACCAGAATATCTCTGCTCCAAGCCTAGCTATCTATCTACTTTGTAATGCTGGTTAGGGGAAAGAGAGGCTCAAAGGGATTAGTGGCTTGCTTGCTGTAGGTCACACGGTAATTGGTGACATGATTCAAAATGAGGTCATCTGGCCCCAAAACCAGGACTTATGAAACCATCCTACATTTTTAGAATTGAATTTAGCATTTTAAAGTTTGTTTCAATTTAAATAAATGACTACCTTTTGAATATTGACTTAGTTGAATTTGAGAGAATACTGGTTTAAGGGAAAAAATTTAAAACATTTTTGTCCCGCTTGCCCTGGAGTTTATATTTTAGTTTCTGAGATTAGATAGCCACGGAAATAGGATACAATTAAATAACAATGCTAATTAAATCTTGGAATGGGCTATGGATTCTAAATGATATAGGAATTTGAAGAAGAGGTAACATCTCCAAGATAGGTCTCAACAATTGGAGAAAACTTCATGGAAGTGGTGGGTTTGAGGTGAAATTTGAAAGGTGGGTCATGGAGCGGCTAGGTGGTGCAGTGGATAAAGCACAGGCCCTGGAGTCAGGAGTACCTGGGTTTAAATCCGGTCTCAGACACTTAATAATTACCTAGCTGTGTGGCCTAGGGCATGCCACTTAACCCCATTGCCTTGCAAAAACCTAAAAAAAAAAAAGAAAGAAAGGTGGGTCAACAGGCAGTGTAGAAAGGGTACTTTATGTAGGGAGTATGAACCTGGACTCAGATTCTTTCTCTGATGTTAGCTACCCATGTGAAGTTGGCAAGTCACTTTCTAACTTTGAGAATCAGTTTCCTGACTGTAGTTGAGGAGATTGGACTGGATTTTTCTCAAGTTTTCTTCTAGTTCTAAATCTATGATTCTACAAAGTATAAAGAAAATAAAAAGAATATGCCAGTTTATTGGGGGGGCAACTAGGTGGGGCAGTGGAGTCAAGAAGACCTGAATTCAAATTTGCCCTCAGTCATTAGCTATGAGACCTTAGGCAAATCATTTAACCTCTGTTTGCCTCAGTTTTTTTATATATAAAATGGGAATAATAAAAACCCCAACTTCCCCAGGGTTGTTTTGAGAACTAAATGAGATATTTGTAAAGTGCTTAGCACATTGTCTGGCACATTATATAAGTTTTATCAATTATTATTATCAGCTATTAATATTTCTTACTTTCAAAAGATCATTGTAAGGATAATTTTTTATTTAAAAATATTAAGATGAAAAACAGTCAATTTTTTAATGAAATTTCCAAACTTCCAAAGGACCTTATTTATATTAGGTGCATAATGAATGCCTGTTAAATTCAATCATCAGGTAACTTCTTTTGTTTATTTTTGTTTTTTAGAATCTTTTGAAAATTTTTTCTTTGTTTCAGATCCTGATATATTTTTCAGGGAGAGTTAGTAAGGTCCATGGTTCAAACTACCTGCCCTCTTCTCCTCCTGCTCCGCTGCCAAATACTGGGGCCTCAACCTTCCTTAGCTGACAGAGTCCTGCTCAACCCAGGAAACATCTGCTGAGGGTCTGGCTGTGTTGGTGATGTATCCACCCCCAAACCCCAACTGAGTTCTGGACCTATAAGGGTCTTGCTGTGTGGTTACTCTCTTTCTAGCTGTCGATCTGTATTTGCAGCTGAGAAAAAAGCACTTTGGGTTTCACCAGTCACTTGGGACCACCCTTTATTCACCCAGATGGCTTGTCGATGACGCCATCCCATTGTCTGCTGGACAGAGGTTCAGCTGTTTTGTGCTTTTTAAATAAAATAAATAAAACCCTCATGTTTCTATAGTAATGACCGAACTACTCCCTTTGCTCTTGGCCTGGTAGTCCCACCTGGGCCCATCAGCTCCCAGTTAAGAAAATTATGAATTCAGGCAAAACTAATTATTTGTACAGCCCTGATCTAATGAATAGCTTTGAATAGAGGACTTCCTGGAGTTGGCTAAGGGAATACTCCACCCTTGTAGTTTGATTACTGGCAAGATTTTGAAGGCAGTTTTTTTAATTTTAATTCTCATCAGCAGGAAAACTTGACCAACTTTGGCTTTCCTTGGGGAGGGCCTCAAACATGGCTCACTTCCTGACACCTTGATACTTGGAATCTGAGACCTGGTAGATAAGACCTCCATTTGCTTAGTTAAGTTTTTCTATTTCCCAGAGATTTCTAGCATAGAGAAAAATCATGAAAAGAACTATGTACAAATAAAATATGTAACATTTATATATGCATCCATGGCCATAATACCTATACATATATATTAATCATCTGTCTTATCTATCATCTGCCTATCATCTGTCTGTAATCTACCTGTCATATCATCTTATCTATCACCTTTCTGTCTACATATCACCTATCATCTATCATCTATCTATCTATTTATCTATCTATCTATCTATCTATCTATCTATCTATCTATCTATCATCTATCTATCTATCATCTATCTATCTAACAAAGGGAAGGTCTTACTCAAGATTGGGAAAGGCTTTTTGAAGAAGGTAGGATTTTAGCTGAGACTTAAGGAAGTCAGGAGGTGGAGATAAGGAGGGAGAGGCACTGGAGACAGTGAAAATGCCTAGAGTTTAGAGATGAAATGTCTAATTTAAGAAATAGAAAGTTAGCCTAGTGATCCCTAGATTACAGAATGTGTGCATGCCTGCATATGTGTATGCATGTGTTTGAATATATTTATGTATATGTATACATACATATGTTTAAGGACTAAACAATATAACTATATAGATGGATTTATAGATGGATTAGAAAGATAGGAAGGGGACAGGTTATTATGTAGTAAGAGCTTAAAAACATTCATTCATTCAATAAAATCTAGTACACACATAGCTTTAGAAGAGATTTTCTGAATGCTCATTTATTAAGAAGAAGGGAGGGGCTGGTATTTTTTTCCCTTTTCCTTTCCTTGGAGTAGGAGGAATAGAGGAGAGATTTAATCCTACTTTGTTGTCTAGAAGGCATTTATTCTAAATAGTCCAGAGAGGAAATTAGAGTGACTTTTTTTTAAGGGAAGGGAGGGGTCAATATCTATGATTTCATTGGTGTAGAGAGATTCCAGGTGGGGAAACTTTTTATTTTTCAACCATTGCAAATTGTCATCTATGCTGAAACTTACAGTTTGAGAATTAACATGATTTGTCAGATGTACAAAATTTACATCAGAAGCAAAATGTGAACTTGGGTTTTCCTGACTCTAGGTATGTTCTCCATCTCTGCACTGAGTACAGGTTTACAGAGTAAAGGACTCTAGACAGTTGGAGGTTCAATGATCTGTGCCTTGGGAGCCACCACTGAGGCTTTGGTTATGTTTGCATTTTTAAACAATTTACAGCTAAATAAGAAAACTTCATTCTTTGACTTTTTTACATTGCTCCAAAGCTGAGGACAACTTCTGGCAGTTTGGTTTTCTTTGAAATTGAAATAAGCCAATTGATCCTTGGCTGGAAAATATCCAGTCTCTAGGTTCCATGGGGTGGAGAGACGGGTTATGTTAAAATTGGGGGAGTTGAATGCATTTGGCCTCCTTTACTTCCTTCCTCCATTCTGCATTTCTGAAGTTTGTTTCTTTTCTGGTATTCTCTTTCCAATCTCGCATTCCACATTGGGTTTGCAGAAATCTTGATTTTGAAAGCAAACACAAACTAAGACACCAGAGATACTACTCCCCTAGTGGAAACTCAATTGGGGATTAAGAAAGGATCATATTATTTAAATGCTGTTGAAGACTGGTTTTTGCACAGTCAACTGCCTAGTCTTGGGATTCCCAGAGAGATAGAATTAGGGTATGAGTTCCATACTGAGACTCAGACAATAGTGTCAGCAATGCTTCTTAGCCAATGTTCTCATAAATTCATAAATAAAATATGTATTTAAACATCTTAACAGGAGGTATAGACAGTAATGACAATAGTTTTAATTCTTCACAAAATTCACTGTAGGAGGCTGCATATGGATTCTAATTATCCTGCTTTTATTCTGAGTTACTACCTATATAACAACCTTTCGACAAATTACTCAGTCTTCCTAGTTTTTCTCATCTGTAAATTGAAAGGGTTAGACTTGTGAGATTCTTTCCACTTTTAGGATCCAATGAGCCTACTACATTCTGCTTTCAAACTGCCTTCAGAAAGTCTTTAAATTGCTGAAACTTTTCCCCACCACCTAGTACAAATCACCAGAAAGTCAAAGACAGAAAGAATAGTCTTATATGTAATAAAATATTTGGAGCAACACTTTTAGTTTTGGGGGGTAAAAACCATAATTAAAAAACTCACCAACTAAGGGGATAATATTGACTTGAAGTTCCTGAATTAATTGTGGTTGTTGAATGTGATGAAATATTACTGTACCATAAGAAATAGTTATGAGGAATGCAGACAATCGGTGAAAGACATATAAACTGATGCAGAGCTAGGAAAGGATAAAAATATTCACAAAGATCAGAAAAACACAAATGGAAATAACTCTAAAAGGCAGCTAAACTCTAATTCTTGAACCAGAAGAATATAGGATGAAACACAATTCTTACAGATCAATATTGAAGTGGGGAGATTATAATAAGTCAGGTTGCTAAACTTAGTTCTTTTGTTAATTTCATTAATTTTTTTGGTGTTAGTCAAGGGTGCATTGAGGTTAGAGATATATCAGAAAATCCCACTGACTTAAAAAAGTTTCAATAAACTTAAAAAGAAAAGGTAAAGGATTGCCTTCAGAACCAATTGAGGAACCATACAAAAAAAAATCAACCTCATCACTTTAATGCATACTTTTGATTTAAAAACTTGAATTAACAGATGTCCATTAATAACTTGTGATATATACAAGGTTCTACAATATGCAAAAGAGAAAGTCCAGGAGGGCCAAAAATGTGGACCTCAAAACTGTGTAAAAATTAATGTTGGAGATTATTTTTTCATGTAGTTGCAAAAATAAATAAATTTATTCAATTAAAACAAGAAATAGTGAATGACATCCCCAAAGACAGAAATCTTCTATAAAAAAGTGATGAAAAGGATCCCTTCAGACTTTTATGAACTGATATTGGAGGGATTAATGCACATTTTGATTATAAATTCAGGTACATTTGTTAAAATGTTTAAAGAATGAATAAAGATGAAATGAAGATACTGAGAAAAGTTCAGTATTTCTAAATCAACTTATATTAAATAAGCTATCCAAACAACATCCTAGTTTTGGAAATGGACAGAAAATAAAGCCAGTGAAACTACCAGTATTTCTTAGAAAAGGTTAACCAATGGAAGAGTGACTAGAAAGAGGGGACCAAAAAAGCCTGGAATATACTTCAACCAGCAAACTTTATTGTTTTGCCAAGCAGAGAGACAGGGTAACAGGGAGTAACCCTAGTTTATAGAAGAAACTCTTTTGAAAACCATTACAGATATGAATAATACTCCTCAAAAAGCATCTATAAATTGTTGAGTGGGGAAATATTAAGACAGTCTGGTATGAGGCTCTGCTAAGTTAAAAGCATTTTCAGATGAAAGTGGGAAAACAAATGGAAATTTGGCAAAAAGGATCTATTGGGATTTCTGTTAAAAGTAATTCTGAATTTGTTTTTAATTATTTAGTTGTATCTAACTCCTTGTTACTACATGGGGTTTTTATGATAAAGGTAATGGAATGGTTTGCCATTTCTGTCTTATTTTTGCAGATGAAGAAACTGAAGCAAATGAGGTTAAATGATTTACCCAGGGTCACATATTTAGTAAATATCTGAATCGAGATTTGAACTCCGGTCCTCCTGATTCCAGCCCTGGTGTTCTATCCACTGTACAATCTAGCTGATCCTAGCAAAGATCAAATAAAATAAGTTAAACAGAAAAGAGAAGTGTACACGAAACTGCAATCTATTATATACTTTCAAAGTTGTCTTTTTTGTTTCCATTTCCTTCTGGCCATCTTTCTATTTTCTTCTGTATATTCAATGATCCTCTTAATCTTCCTTTTTTGGTGAACTTTGTCAATAGCCCCCCTTTTCCTTCTACTTCTCCCTCCCTACTTCCATTTAAAAAAGAGGAAAAACAAAATCTTATTAGAACTAATTCCCTCACTGGGCATGTTTGAAAAAGCTCATCTTGTCTTCATCTCTATCTTTCAGGATTTGTGTTGCATACATCCTTTACAATCATTATTGATCAATAAAGTGATCAGGATTCCTAATTCTTGCAGTGTTGGCTTTTTCTGATTGTACTAATAGTATTATAGAAATTGTTCTGTTTCTGCTCATTTTACTCAATATCAGTTCATACAAGTCTGAAGTGATCCTTTTCATCATTTTTTATAGCGGAGTTCTGTTACATTCATATAGTATAACCTTTTCCTCAATTAATAGACATCTCATAGTTTCTAGTTCATTTAAAAAATAACAGAGTTGCTATAAATATTTTTGTACATATGAGTCATTTCCTTTCTTTCTTTGATCTCCTTAGGGGCATAGATCTTGTAGTAGTGGTATTGCTGGGTCAAAGGGTATGCACATTTTAGTGACATTTTGGGCATAGTTCCAAATTGCTTTCAAGAATGGAAATGGCAATATATAATTCCACGAACAGCTCCTCAGTGTGCCTATTTCCCCACAGTCCCTTCAACACCTGTGATTTTCTTTGTCAACTTTGCTGAGCTGATAGGAGTAAGATAGAATCTAAGTATTGTTTTCATTTGCAGTTCTCTTATTATTTATTATCAGGAAAATTTTTTCACATGATTGTTGAAAACTTGAATTTCTTACATTAAGAAGTTATTATCCATCCCCTTTGAGCTATGTTGAAATTTTTGGAGAGCTATGTTCTCATTCCTGTTGATTAGCCACCACATTTTAACTCTATCAACTCTATCATATACACTAGGTAAAGAAGTATAATGGTATTTATGTAAAGAAAGTCAAAAGAAACACTTCAACTGGATCAAATTTGTACAGAGGAAATCTGTGCTGAATATAACCCAATTTCAATGGCCCTCAGGGATCAATTTTCACAATAACTCAGAAAAGGGGTAACTCCCCTTCCTCCTCTCCTCATCCCAACAGGCAAAAGGACCAATCAGGAAGTCATTAGCAATTATTATTTCTCCTTTTCATTAAATTCTTATGTGAATGATCTACATATGTATCAAAAATATCCTTGATGAAAATATGAAAAGATACCAGGATGAATTATATTTTACTTTATTCTTTCAGTAGAATATATTTTGTCAAACACACTGGTTGTTTGTCCTTTGTCTCAAAGAGGATCAAAATGATATCACTATGTTAGAGTCAAGTTAGAGTGTGTCCCACTCTGGCTAATCAGATCAATATGAACTCAGAATATTCTATCACAGGCCAGACACAGATAGTCCATATGAATACTACCGACTAAAATGTGAAATGACTAAGAATTCTTTCATATGTTGTAGTTTCGTTTTTGTTGTTGCTTTCTTTGTTGATTTTAAAACTAATTTGACTTTTTTGAAAAAAATGTGACCTTGAAGGACCTCCTCAAGGTACATTTAATGGGTATTTTAAAATTGTACTTGATTCTATGAGGGATATAATTATGAAGATCATTTTATAGATAACTTTGTCTATCTTAGACACTAACCTAAAGGAAGGATCATAGAAGCATGTATTTTGAGTTGAATGGTTCTTGAGTAGTCACTAATGTTAATCCATTTATTTTAAATGAGTAAATGGAGGATCAGAGAAATTTGATGGAGCTACTCCAAGTCTAGCATTTTGTCCACTGCTACTATAGGAAACCAAAGAGTCAGGGACATATATGTGCTCAAATGTGTTTGCGAATGTCTTATACAAAGTAAAAAATAGAAAAGTGATTCCTTGTTTATGGCATGGTGACTTTGTACTGACTATATTAAACCATTACAAAATTTCTTCAATGTCATCTTATGACATTCAAAACAAATATGCTTAAGTTCCCATAACAGAAAAACAAGCATATATATGTATATGTATATGTATATATAGATCATGATTCAAATTGAAATGGTAACTCATTGAGTGGGCCCAAAATCAAAATATTTCTAGTTTGGGACATAAAAATGATAGGAAGACAATTAATTGGGTCCCCAATTGAGTAATAGGGGAAGATTTAGTTTTATTGAAATTTGGAAATTGCATAGCAAATGATTCCAAGCTTCTCTTCAACAACCTGTTTTTAATACACATTTTCTCAGTGAAGCTATGTGGTCACAAATAGCGACCTCATCTGTATATGACACAAGGGGTTTAAAGGAAAAATATCAGGTGGGTGGAAGTAGTACTAGAATGACTTATTTGTGAATAGTGATATAAAATCTATCTTCAAAGATGTAAAATGAGTGAGAAATAATAGACTGACTTCCCAAGTCCTGCCTTAGTATCCATAAAATATAGGAAAAAAATTTAAAATCTTTATATAGCTTACTTTTTTTTGTTTACTTATGTAATTCCTTTGAATTTAGTGATAAAGGATATTCTCCAGGGTTCTATTTGGAGAAATTGATAGTCCTAAAAGTAATTTGACTTACCAAGTTTAAGCAGAGTATTCATATAACAGAGTGGAGAATTCAGAGCTCTTGATTCTCATTAAGGAGCATTGTTCCTTACATTTTCTTTTTATATCTATAAACTGCACTTAGAATTAATGTCACTTTTATTATCTTTCTGATTTACATGGTAGTCTCTGTAGAGAATCATAGAGAAGAAAGGGATCTTTGATGTCATGTTGCTCAGCCTCCTCCCTCCATGTAGGAATACCCTTTAAAGCAGTGGCATCTAATTCAAAGAGAAATGGGGGTCACTAAACTATACATAAGGATCCCTATGAGTCATATATTGATAGTTGAAAAAAGTGGTATTTTTAAAAGTTTTTTTTGCAAGTGACTTACCCAAGGTCACACAGCCAGGTAATTAGTAAGTGTCTGAGGCCAAATTTGAACTCAGGTCCTCCTGACTCCAGGGCCAGTGCTCTATTCACTGCACCACTAGTTTCCCATAAAAGTGGTATGTTTTAAAATGTATTTTGTCAACTAATTCCCAGTTAATTTTTAATCTGGTTGGGACACACTAAATGTTACAGTGCACATGAGTCACATTTTGACATATCTGCTTTAAAGGATTCTTAAGAAGGACTCATCCAGCTCCAACATCCCCAAATCACAGCTCACTATTTTATTAGGAAGTCTATTACAGTTTGGGGTAACTTAAATCATCAAAAAAAAACCCCTCTCCTTTATTTTGTGGTACAATGTTGCTTTTTTCTAAACTTCTACAGAAAGTCCTCTGTGTGATGCCTTCTTAGACAAACCTTGGATCTTGGCTCCTGAGACTATGTTTTTCCTATCAGAACTAGGTCCCTGTAACCCTAGTTAATTTGGGGTTTCTGGAATGATTGAATTTGTCCATATTAGAATCAAAGGATAACAGATTTAGAGCTAGAAGGGACCTTTAGAGGTCATCTAGTTGAGTCTCCTTGTTATTATAGATGAAGAAAGTGAAGTTTATAAATATATAATGACTTGTCCAAGGTTGAACAAGAAGTAAATGACAGAGGTGCTATTTGAATTAAGGTTCTCTGTCTCCAAATATGTTGCTCCTTCTATTGCACTTTGATGCCTCAATAGACTTTTAATCAGTCAGGAGAGCTCTTGACTACTGTAATAGATTCCATTTATCTTTCTACCAAATCACCCACTTCTATGTAAGTATTTAATGAATATTATATATATATATATATATATATATATATATATATATATATATATTACATGTACACACAATTATAGTCTTATTCTTTTCTATTCCAAATTGAGGAGGTCATTGAAAGATATTGACTTTTTTTTCAAATTTTCTCAAAAAATAGAATAACTTGCCCTAATGCCTAGGTTCTCCTAAAGTGCAGATTGCAACCCATGTATGCTTCAATCCTAGCAATTTTTGTCCATGTTGTTTGATGATGGCAATGACGATAATGAGTTTTAGTCACAAGGTAGCAGCAGTAATGAGATTCAGACACTCCAAAGAACTCCCTCCTCTCCCTAACAGAGAATCAAAGTCCAGATTTCATAAGTGTGCTTTATCTTGCCCATCAGCTCCTGTAAACTTATTCCAAGGGGTGATCCCAGTCATTGTACCTTCTAATCTTAGGAAAGGCATGGTCTCAGGAGCCCTAGCCCTTTGACCTGCTGGTCCAATGAAGCATTACTCACCCTGTCACTAGCCCCACTGACCCTGGCCCACTGCTGATCTGGGAGCTCTGGAGCCTGGGACAGTGGTGCTGCCATATGAGTAAGACAGGATGCTTGTTGGGATGGGGGGCAGGGGTGGAGAGGGAGAATGATGCAAAAGGGATTGATGTAACCCAGGACAAACAAATATCCTATCCTTGGCTTATGCTCTAAAGAAAATGTGGATGTACTCCATGAAGGATGGAGAGAAAGCCCAGATGTGAGGAAGACACCAGTTTGATTGCAGGTGTCTGAAGTCAAGATCTGGCTAAACCAAACAGACTAAGCCTCAGGGGTGATAGAGGGTGTCTTGTCCAATCTGCTGATGGACTCAAGTTCTTGCCCTTGATGAAATGATAGCTGTAGAATTATTTGTTCAGAAATGGTACTCGGCCCACAGGAAACTAACTCATTTCCATTGTGTTTTCAGAGCAAGTTGTAGAATGAGTCCTGTAAGTCCAAACAATCAAAGAGAAAGAAACTCTTGTTTTGTCTTAAATACCACACTGTCTGGGAGTTAGATTTAGCCATGAGATTCTCTAAAAATAGTCCAAGGTCTATGAAGACAGTTACCAGGTTCTTTCCCTCTTTGAATTAGTAAGCAGGATAACTTGATCATAGTTATCTGCAGTGGTCAGAGCACTGGACTTAGAGTTTGGAGAGAGATGAGTTCAAATCTTACATCTGATATTGATTAACTATATTACTTGGACAAATGAATTTAACTTCCCTGAACCTTAGCTATAAATCAAAGATAATAACGTCTATAGCACCTGTTTCCCAAAGACGTTGTGAGGATCAAATGAAGCCATGTCAAATCAAATAAGGTTATTAAGTGAATATAAATACACAGTCTATCATAATGTTTTATGATCTGGTTGTTAGTAACTTTCCTCTCCCTACCGAATTACTTTATGCTTTATTCATATAGATATTGAATTGATTTATCTATGTATGAGAGACAGGATGGCTTTAGGGTATAGAGAGTTAACATTGGAGCCAGGAAGACATGGGTTCAAGTCCTATCTCTAATCCATACAGATTGTGTGACCTTGGGCAAATCATTTAACCTCTGTGCTCTCTAGACAACTTTCCAAGACATGGATAGATTTCAGGGAATCTGTAAAATTGGACAGGAAAACTTAAATCTTTATTTTTACTAACCATTAACTGAAATTGGCATTTCTTTCAGTTATGAACATGACAAACCATTACTTTGAGAAGATACCTATATTTCACCAGATTGCTTCCAAAGAGATCTAATGCACATAAATTGCACAAAGGAAGCCAACCTGCCTAGGGGAAGCTCCCTACAGTAATTAAGTCACAGATCTAGTTTCTGTTCTCTAATCTGTGTTAGATTGTAGGATATAAATTCCTTGAAGATAATAATTGCTTTGTTTTCATATCTTCCTCATTCATCCCAGCATCATACACATAGTAGGAGCTTAATAATTGTCTGTTTCATGAATGAATAAAAAGGTATTTTTCATGCCAAATTAACTTAAGAGGAGATATTCTCAAATGGGTTTATTTGATTTTCTTTTCTGTTTCGTAGCTCCAGGAGTTGCTTGTCTCAGATGGAAGGAGACACAGGGGGAGTTTGTAATCACAGTCTCCCTCAGTCATCCATGTGATTCAAGGCAGAGTCCTCTGTCTGAAATAATAAACATCTTGGAGCAGCCACGATCTTAGTTCCTGACAGGATCTGCAGTGGGAGAGATCAAACATCAGAAAAAGCCAGCCAGGGCGGGTGCCTGTTTTAACAAGCAGTTTATTCCAGCTGTTTGGACCTTGAAAGTCCATCCCTAACAGCTGGGACTTGGTGGTTTTAACAGAACACCCTTCTTGGAAGAGTTCAAAGTATTTAGTAGACATAGCCTCACAAACAAAATCAGATTCTCAACTACTCGGTTGTGAAAGACATCAGAGGGTATCTGGTCCAGCTTATGACTGAGGAGGAATCTCCTCTATAAAATTCCTGACAAATGGTCATCCAGCTTCTCTTCAAACACCTGTGATGATGGGAAACTCACTACCTCCAAAAGAATCTTTTGCACTTTTCCATGGTTCTAATCGTCCACTCCCATCCTTATATAAAGCCAGAATCTTTCTCCATTTACTTCCATATACTTCTCATTTTGCTCCTGAGGATGAATTTTAGGGTCAAGTCTGACTCTATGTGACCTCTTTTGGAATCTTCTTGGCAGAGATACTGAAGTGGTTTGCTATTTCCTTTTCCAACTCATTTTATAGATCAGGAAACTGAGGCAAACAGGATTAAGTGACTTGTTCAAGATTACCCAGTTAGTAAGAGTCTGAGGCCAGATTTGAACTCAGGAATATGAGTCTTCCTGACTCCAGGACTCTAGTATTACTTCAAAATTTCAATCTTCTCTCATATTCCTCTTCTTCATGTATTTTGTGTTTCATATAAATTGAACTCTATTTACTATACCGCCTAGCTGCCCCTGAGATATCTGAAGACAGTTATTTGCCCCATATCTTTATGAAGTCTTTTTTCTAGGCCAAATAAAATAGTAGGAGTAGGAGTAGTAGCAGGACTAGGAGTAGGAGTAGGAATAGGAGTAGTAGCTTGAATAGTAAAAGGAATAGGAGTAGGAGTAGAAATAGTAGCAGTAGTGGTGGTAGCGATGGTGGTGGTGGTGTTAGTAGTAATAGTAGCAGCAATAATAATAAACAATAATAAACATTTACATTTGTGAATAACTTTATAAATATCTCATTTTATCTTCACAAGTACTATTATTGTACCCATTTTACAGATGAAAAAACTGAGATACACAGAGGTTAGGTGGCTTAGAGTTTCACCATTAGTAAGTATCTGAGATCAAATTTGTACTCAGGTCTTCCTAATGCCAGGCACAGTGCTGTATCCACTGTGATACCTAATTTCTAAGCATGATAAATTTCTTCAAGTGATCCTAATACAGTGCTGTTAGTAGTCATTTCTTTCTTCCAGATTAATTTTCCTTATGTATAGAACTAGAAGCTTTCTTGTTGCCTGAAAATAAAGATCAAACTCTTCTGTTTGGTTAATATTCTCTATAGTCTAGTATTACTTTGAATCTTCGATCTGGCCTCACATTCCTCTTCACGAATCTTGTGTTTCAGCTAAACTACTCTATTCTGTCCTTTGAATAGCCTTATACTTGCCCCTCTGTCTTGCTCAGTCTTTCTTCTTTGGCCTAAAATGCATTCCTCTCCCTTTTCCTATCAATGTTGAATTCTTACACATTTTTAAAAGTTAACTCAATTCCATCGTCTCCAGAAGGGTTTCCCCTATTCCCTAGGCCATTCGCCCCATTACTTTTGTGATCTAACATAACATTTTGTTTTGTGCTTTTCTATCTCTGTTGGTGTATTATTCTACTAATCTGTTAGCTCTATGAGGACAAAGACTATTTTATTTAAGCTTTCTATTTCTTCCAGGGCAAAGCACAGTGGTTGTACCCAAAGTTAATACTCTAAACATTAGAATAGAATTTAAGAATACCTTGAAGGAGCAAGCAAATTTTTTGCCCAAATGCTTTGGTCTTTCTTAAAATGATACAAAAGATACTGAGAGCTAGCAGTTCTAAGGAATGCATAATTTAGATTAGACCATGTTTCTTGCCTCCAGGAATTGACAGACTAATAAACACAAGGGAAATAACTATAATATTACATGATACAGTTGTTGGAATTAGGATAGGGTTAGGGATGGGATCTGTAATTTCATTGGTATTGAGAATTCTATGAGAAAAATCCCTCTATCAATGAAAGTACTCACATTCTCTGCAATTTATAATTTTGAAGAGCTATTTAGACTAAAGAGATAGCTACTATGAGTAAGAAGTAAAATTTAAACCTATATTTTTCTGACTTCATGATTGACTTGAAGAATAATGAATGATAAATAAATGTGCATTGTTGCTTATTGTTTTTGTTGATTCTGAGTCAAAACTAGAATGCAAACTCTTTAAGGGCTAGAATTGTTTCATCTTTATCTTTGTATGATCTGAGGTTAGTATAGGATCTGATACCTAGTAAGAGTTTAATAAATGTTTACTGGTGGAAATGGAAACACTGGACTGGAAGATGACTTCAGATTACCTTTTGTCAAGTCAAATTCAAGGGGGGGATCTGAGGATGCGAATTCAGTAGGAAAAGGTGAACCTGATCTAATGAATGCTTCATTCCTTGTAAGACAGATCCTTTAATAGAGAGGAAACTAGGAGGAAAAATAAGAGGAAGGTAGGCCAGGAGTTATAAATACAGAATATTTCTAAAGAGCCTCTCTATCCACAGTAAGTTGACTTGCAAGGACAAGAGTCCTGTCTACAACTGTTACTTTTCCTAGAAGAATACTGTCCTTGGGCTCCTAGCCCTCTGAAACAAATAACTCTCAGGACAAATAATCCTCAGGAATTCCATCCATTAAGCAATGCAAGGAAAGAAATTGAATATTTTTGTTATCCTCCACTCTTCTGGCTAGCAGCTTTGGTCTTATTCCAGCATTCTGGGAGTTGACTGTGCCAATCCTTTAACATTTTCAGCTCTTATAATTAAGACAGAACGTGTTGGAGTTTCCCTTCATCTGATTTCCTTGTTCTTCCTTCTATAACCAATCTCCTTCTCTCCCAGTCCAAACACAGTAATCTCATTTATTTCTCTTAAACTGGCCCTCAGATTTGTGGCTGAAATTTCCATTCTCCCATTGCTGTATATGGAGGGAAAAAAGTCAGAGCTGGTGGATTGTGTTTGAGGAGTGGCCAGAGAGGAGCTTCCAGGGCCTGGTAAACAGGACATGGAGGAAGTTGGGAGCTGGACACATGTTGCTGTAGCTCTCCCCCTCCCTCTTGCTGTCAGGAAGCACTGGGGAGCTGGGGGGCCCAGGGATCACACAATAATGCAGCGGAAAACAGAATTTATAAATACTGAGGGGTCAGGGCCAGACCTGGCAAACAATAGGGAAAATGATGTTGGAGGCCATGGGGGGAAGGCCAGGATAATTCTATCAGACTGACAATAACCAACTGAGGGCAGCCAGGGATTGTAGAGAGGGGCCAGGAGATGGGAACAAAACAATGTGAGTTGCTATGTGATTCAATAGCTTCAACAACAGAAGGTAGTGGGGGCTGTAAACAGGCAACTTACAGGCACAATTTTTCCTCCAGAACTCTTTCCAGATCTCTTCCTGGTCTATCTGGGCCAAAGGTCTCTTTCCTATTCTTATTGCTAGAAGGACACCAATTTCCCAACAGTGGGTGTGTTTGAATCCAGGTGGTAGATGGGAGCAGTTGCTATTTGTCCACCTTTCTCCCAACCCCCCTCTCTCTCATTTGTAAATGAATTTCCTCTGAAAAAAAAAAACAAAAAAAAAATCCCAACCAAACAAAAAATTTCTTCATGGTACTGTTTAGTATAAGGAATAGGGTCCCTGGAAGAATTGAGTTAGTCATTCAGTCAACTGGTACTTTAAGATGAACCAGGTGCTGTGTTATTCCCTGGGAATACACAGCAAGGTAAAAGATGCTTTCTACTCTCAGTGAACTCACAGTCTAATGCAGAAGGCAATAGGCAAAAACCTATGCATGAGCAATCTATGGGTAGGAATTCAGGAGTATTGGGAAAGGCTTTCTGTAGAATGCAGACCTTAAGTGAAACTTGAAGGAAGCCAGTGAAGCCAGAAGGCAGAGATGAAATGGAGGAGTTTCCCTGGACCATACCCAGATCTATTTTTACCAGAGTATGGTCATCTCCATAAATGGGCTAAACCAGGTTGAGGGTATACAAATAGGTTGCTGGTATCTACCTATGAAGTCTTTACCTGGCAGCATGGGAGGGTGAGAATAATGTGTTCCAATGGCCATGAAGGTACCTGAAAACAGGTATATTAGAGAACTTAAAACCTGGACAGGAACAGAAGGTCCCAAGGTTCTCTACCGCACCCTGGATCACCATTACTTGACTTCAATGATTCTGGAAGAGAGAGTGAGGTTGATAACTTTGCACAACTCTTCCTCACTTAAATCCTATTCAAGTCCCAGTCAATGGCATCTCATGATGCCATTTGTCTTCTTTAAAAACAAGGATGAACAACAACCCACACCCACATTCTGAGATTTCTCAGGTTCATTGGTGGATGTGGGAAGGAGCTACAAAACAATCTTTCATCTAATAGAAGGGTAGAGGGATATAGTGCCTTGACAGTCTAAGGCACAATGCAGTCTACTTTATCTGGATAAATCTGGAGAAAAGGGAAAGGAAGGCAAGTTGAAAATGAAAAAAGAATTCTGGATCAAGACCTGTCTTCCAGTCCCACCTTGGACATCTATTGGCTATGGGACCCAAGGCAAGACAATAAATTTAGTTGCATATGTAGGACTGCATTCGATTAAGATGAATCTTCATAGGAACTTTCTTATTATATTCATGAACTCATGTGATGCTAGAAATGGCCTACTCTAAACTCCTCTCCCATGAGTTTAGAAAGTACAATGTCCTACCAGCCTTTGGTGGTCCTACTGCAGCTATGTATTATAAAGAAGTGGCTATTTGAAAAACTCTGTACAAAGGATTGGGACAATTCCTAATATGAACCTCATAATTTTTTCAGTGACTTTCTGGGTGACCTGGAATAAACAACTTTATTTTGTCCACAAAAATATTAATTATTCTCTTCTGTAAAAGACAAAGCCCAGGGTGGCTAGGTGGCGTAGTGGATAAAGCACCAGCCTTGGAGTCAGGAGTACCTGGGTTCAAATCCGGTCTCAGACACTTACTAATTTACCTAGCTGTGTGGCCTTGGGCAAGCCACTTAACCCCATTTGCCTTGCAAAAACCTAAAAAAAAAAAGACAAAGCCCAAACTGATACAGGATCATGTGCAATTAACATGAAAGGCATTAGATAAATCCATTATGATTTTCCTGTATATGTACAAATCTGAAATTCAGCCCTGGGACAAGTAGATCATGAAAGATTATGTTACCATCTAGCTCTTCCCTGAACAAAGTACCAGAGTATAGTATAAAATTGAAAGACAACAAAATTACAGAATTTGTCATGGAGAAAATGTGTTTTTTACATTTTCTGGGTTATTTCCTAGAAAGGAGGGTGATTTCCATGGACTGGTATTTGCAGCATGTGAATATTACTCAAAATGAAACTGCAAATTCTCCTCTGGCTTATTGTTCATCATCAAGTAAATGACTGCTTACTTGTTGAAGAGGCTTTCCCAAGCAGAGTGCAGTTACACTGAGTCCATGGTAGACAACTAATGATATAAGGTACACCTCTGGGTCTCAGGCTAAATTAAGGAAAATTCAACATCCCTAACAATGGACTCAATGTTTATCCTCTCTTGGTGGTCTCCCAAGCACTGCAGTGGTTTCTGTGGTGTAACTCTGCTTTCATGGTCATAATTCTGGTTGCAAGAATTGTTTGCAAATGCATAAATGAATGAACGAAAAAGCATTTATAGAGTACTATGTGCAAAGCATTATACTAAGATCTGTGGACTATAATTAAAACATGCAGAGCCAATTCCTGCTAGCAAGAATTCACATTCTAATAGGGAGACAATTCATATAGGAGGCTCAGCTTTAAGTTGTCCAGAAAGGTACCATGATTCTTAGGCCTCTGTGGAAAAGTAGATGCTAATATTACTCTTTTAGTGACCTTTCCACTGATAAAATCTGATCAGTTTCTGATATTCAACCATCTGGCATTGCTAAGGATTTCAGGGTCTAGAATCTTTTCTTCCTCCAGGTCCTCACTTGCTGTGACTGCTGGGGAGGGAGGGGCTATAACAGCCACCAGGCAGTCCCAGCTGGGCAGGAGTTGGATGTGATGGTCAAGATGGTAGCAGTGGTTTGACACCCTTAGCAGTTCTTGCTTCCTGTTTTTTCATTAAGGTGTATTCTAAATAACATATTCAAGTAATCACTAATAACCAAAGCTATGTACATATCAAGACAGAGAAGCATGAATGAAAGTTTTGTCTTCCTCTTCTATAGACTATCAGAGTAGTCTAGGCATAGGTTTTTGCCTATTGCCATTCTAAGCCCTCTGAGATTCAGCTTCTTCAGCTTTAAAATTTGTAATACCTCACAGAGTTGTTACAATAAAAATTTTTATAAATCTAAAATTATTATTATTGTTTATTAAAAACTTTTAACTATAGGTATTGATGCCCCAAATATTTCCAGATATGGAATCTGAAATAAAAGATCTAAAATAAAAAAATGTTTAAAATATGAAAAAAGATATGAAATAAAAAAAGTTTAAAATTCAAATGGTGGTAGAACCATGAGTAACCCGAGTTGCATGTACTTTTACAGAGTGGTCCTGCAAGAGGGCAAATCTTGGTATACTTATGTTGAAACCCTGTGACTTCTACAGAATGATCAAGAAATTTATGAATCCATTCAGCTATGACCCATTCCTAGATGCCTTAAATGATGGATATTTTATTTTAAATTTTATTCTGCCTTTGATGAAGTTACTTGGGGTAGAATTTCAATTGAGATCCTAAAGATCTATTGTAAAGACTCTATTCCTGGACTTAGCTGTAAACAAGGACATGACACTTTCCAGTTTATAGCCTTGATTTACCCTCTGTGGAAAGATAATATAATTATTTGGCAGCTTCTCACTTCACAGGGTATTTTGAGGATAAATGAGATAATGTCTATCAAGACTCTGGGGAGGAAGATAATTTCTAGATAATTTCAAGGTACTATTATTTTTAGCTTGAACCTTTTGGTGTTCAGGATGTGCCAGTAACCAATTCTTAGAGAATTAGCAATATGCAACAACAACAAAAAAACTGTTTCGAGAAATCCCTCTTGCCCTAAGTGTAAGAATCAACGTCAAAGGAAACAGGAAAGTAACAGATTTGCTAACTCACAACCCAAGATGGGTGATTTCAGAGGGTCAGCAATGGTTTTGGGTTCACTCTAAGGGGCAGAAGTCCAATTGCCAGCTACCTAATTGATAATATAACTGAGGTTAAGTGACTCTTTATCCTGTATAGAATGGCAGGAAACATCTTTGTCACCCATGACTTCAGGAGTAAGCCTAGAAGGGCAGAGTGGAGGGGGAGGTAAGCATTTCCTGCTAAGATTCCAGAAAGGCGGTTGCTCCTCTCCCAAGGCAAGATCTCTAACCCACCACGCCTGGTAAAGCATGAAGCAAATCTGAGAAATCACAATAGGTATTAGTCTGCTTCACACTGGCCGGATCTGCTCTGTAAGCACTGAGTATTTTAGACATTAATAACAGGAACCTTGGAAAGATAGCTTACTTGGAGAAAGGTCTTAGAAATGCCTATACAATGGATTCACCGATATGTTGGCTGTCTTTCCTTACTCCATTTACCGTATCAACTATCCATATTTTTATCTCCAAAGCTAGAGACAAATGTCCTCTTTAATTTGGTATTTGGAGGTAAGAACAAAGTAAGGTATGGATGCAAACATTTAGAATATCTAATTTAAAGCTCACATTCCAAAAATTAAATTTATTTTCATATAAAACCAAGGGAATAATCTTTCAACTTGTTCACCTTGTCAATGATTACATGAACTGAAGGGAAGACATGAACATAATAGTTACAAAAGGCGTGAGATAAATTCCTAAAGATAAATACCTAAAGTTAAATGACATGCTTTAGCTAGCATGTGATGACTGGAGTGTTGCTTTAGGGTACCAAAATAGGTTAGGTATGCTCTTTATTCATGGCAGCCAACATCTCCACGTGCCACCTAACAAAACTACACCAGTAGGACAATCTTCTGAACCGACATCTTTGCACTGCACTAGTGCTTGTGACATAGCACTCCAAGCATCTAACTCAAGGCAGTTTTGGCTAGATGTAGCTATTTAAACTGCATTATTCTTTTGCTTGATTAGTCAGTTAATCAACATATCCATAAACATTTGAATTAATATCAACTATTTACCTAGCTCTTTACTAAGTTTTAAAGATATACATATATACAAAAAATGAGTAATATTCTCAGAAAGGTGGGGAGGTGAGAATTTATTTTTATATGTTCCCAGTTCCATTAAAAATATGAATACAGTGATTTGGGGAGGACAAGATCTGGGGGAATCAGAAAAGACTGCTAGTTTTAAGGATAACTAGGGGAGGAAAGCTCACAGAACAATAGATTACTCATTTTATACATTTATATAACATTTTCAAGATTTCAAAGGTTATTTATTATCAGCCTGGTATTATGAAAAAGTACAAGACCTGAGCCCAGGAAACCTGAAATCAAACCCTGCCTACAACTTTTACCAGTTGTGTGACCTTGGGCAAGTCACATCCTCTCTCAGTTTGTTTAGTTGTAAAATGGGAATAATAATAATAATAATAATAATAATAATAATAACATGTATACTAATGACCTCAAAGTGTTGTTCTGAGGAAAGTGATTGGGAAGATTGATTAATTGATTGGGTAATTCTTTCAGGTTGGAAAGGTGCTTTTTGTTCAATATCTCATTTAATTCCTCAGAAACAATCTGTTGAAATTGATATCATTACCTCCATTTCATAGGCAAAGACACTAAGGTTCAATGCCTAGATTAGGATAGTTTGCAAATATCTGAGGTAGGAGTGGAACTAAGGTTGTCAGAATGCAAAAGCAGTCTGCTTACCTTGCTCCATGCTGACTGTATTTATAAATGTCAAAGTGGCACATAAGTGGGATTATGATTATTTGCTCTTCATAACAACTTAAATACTTCTCTGCTAGAGGGAAAACTGGCATTGGAATACATTCTTTTGACCTTTGGTTCAGCATTCATTCCTTATTATCCCAATATCTCATATATTTCTCAATTCCTATTTTTTCCTCATAATTTTTTCATGATTTCCTACCCATGAGTGTCATTGTTTTCTCATTCCCAAAAGAAGCAATCTCTAAACTTGATTTTGAATTGTGTATTAAACAAAACAAAACAAAACAAAACAAAAAACCTTTTCAAGATGCCTACCCATTTATATATATTTATTTAAAATTATATAAGCATACTACAATACTAATATAGTGTACATATTACAAAACGTATACAAAATAGATGAAACAAAGAAACATTTCAAATTTTTAAAATTTTGTTACCTGTACAATAACTATGCATAATAAATTTTTAGCAAATAGGTTTATTGCTGATGAGTTAATTTCACTAGTATTATTTTTATAGTGTCAAAGACCAGGAAGCACAAAGTGCCATTAAGTATCTCCTCAGTGACTGGAAACAATTCTGGTAGAAAGTGATCAATATTCAGAAATTATTAAATGAATTAGTTCATGATTTTTTTTTTTTTGCAGTGGGGTAGAGCCCACTTACTATGCTAGTGAACAACTCCATAGCACTGCACAACGTGTATCAGCAAATTGCAAATTGGTCACAGTACTGAATTCCCATCTCCTTGGTGTTGTTGAAACTAAAAAAAAAATCTTCACTGAAATTTAAATTTCACATTATTCTCAGCAAAAAGAATGACTTTCTGTACAGAAAACTGATCTAAAATATTTTCTGAGTCTTCACCAGCTACCTTATTTTCTATAAAACAAAGTATTAGATGATTCTATCTAGATAGGAAAAGATAACGTTTGTCTACTACAATCACTGCCAAAGGAGAACTCATTGTCCTTAAAATGAAGTTAAATTATTGTCGTCAAAATGTCCTGTAATCTCTTATTATACCAGAGTTATTTATTTTAGGGTTATTATGTGATATGGAATGGTAGAATACCTTAAAATATTTTTAGGGAGAAAAAATGTGATTGAACATTATTCATTATTTTTGAAAAATCCTTATGCATTGCCTAAGGAATAGGAAAGATATGCAAGTAACAACTGTTTGCAAGTAACTAATTATTTTTTTAGTTTGGTCAATGTAACTAAGCAGGTGAATTTCCTTTTTTTGATAACTTTTTTTTTAACCAAAAGATAGCATAAAAACCAATTAAAAATCTTAAGGAGTCAAAGGCAGTATCTTTTCAACAGGAGTCATGTTTCTCCTGGAAGAAGTAACTATGTGCAGTGTAACTAAAGAAAGCAAAAGCAAAATGTCTATTTTCTACTCAGGAGAAAGTTTTCATAAAAATCTATCAACTATTTTTATGTAATTGCAGTTAATGGATGCTATAATTCTTCAATTCTTTACTTTTATTTTTATTTTTTTGCAAGGCAATGGAGTTAAGTGGCTTGCCCAAGGCCACACAGGCTTCAATTCTTTTTAATGTTTGGACATTTTAGTTGAGTTTTATATGAAGGTGAGGAAAAGTTTGAATGCTAATATGGTCTTCTTGAATTTGGCAAGAAGAATAATGCAAGAAGTTTGGATTCAGGTTGTAAAGGACTTTCAATGCTAATCAGAGGATTTTATGTTTGACTATAGTCATTAGAGTACCACTGACATCTTCTTTGTGGAATAGTAGAGAAGTCCTTGTCTCTGGATAGAAGAGTATGTGGTGGGAGTATGTGGTAGGAGGAGGCTAGGTTATGAAAGACTTTGAATTTCAAGCAGTATTTCAAAATATTAATGAGGTTTAATACTCCGTGATCCTTTTTAAAGAAATGAATACTTCTCTGACTAAGAGGGAAATAACTGCATAGGCTAAGGAAACAAATTAATCATTCTAAAGGGCAGAGGGACAAGGACAGTTAACTATGCCTTGGATGATTTACAACAATTTGGGAGTGGGAGATATTAGGAGCCAGAGGCTGCCAGTTAAGAAAACCCTTGAAGGCAGGAAAGAAAGTAATTACTCGTTCTACATCCTTTCCTTATTGGCCATGCAGTTTTGAAGGAAAAAATCCTCAACCAATAAGAGACACTGTATTTAGCAAGGAACAGATACAAGCATTCCAGATAGTCAAGGGTACAGACTAATAACTAGCATTGTCAAAAGGACAAAGGAGCTTCAAGAATCAGGAAACTTTGTTGGCAGAGAAGAGAGTTGAGTATGGAGAGGAGCAAATTCTGTCTGTCTAACTGGTCAATCCACTCAGGGGAGATATTGTGAGAGGAGCTGTGAGAGGATCTTACAAAGAGAGAAAGGTCTTTCAGTTCCTGAAGTACCAAAAATTGTGAGTTGTCTTTTCCCCAGATGCATTCTACATTCATACCCCATTACCAAATTATCTTGAGTCTATTCTTCCCTATGAACTCTGTGTATATCTTTGAGATAATGTACTTAGCAATCTGATGAGGGAATGTTTAGGAACTATTGTTATTGCTTTGCCATCTCAGTAAATGCCTTTACTAAAGGATAATTGAATCTAGTGAATGACTGTTGATGGGAAGCATACCAATGGGGGCTAGTGAACTATAGTGTTAGAATTGAAGATTTATACTATTCCCCCTAGAACTTAAAGTAGAAGACTCTCTCTGGTGACCTAGGTTATGAATGAAATTTCAAATTGGTGTAGTATTCCAGAAAGAGTATTCCACGTAGATCATAAGATCACCAATTTATAGCTAAAAGGGATCTTAATTGTCATTTGGTCCAATTCCCCTTTTTTTAGACATGAAAAAATAAGACCTAATGAAGTAAAGGCATATCATTGGTAGAAAACAGAATAGGAATAGAACTACTATTCCTGGTTCCAAAAACCAGCTCTTTCCTACTATATCTGAGGTCCTTTTCATTAAATAGCAACTTTCAAACCAGGATTAAATCCATTTCTTTGGAACATTGGAATAGGAAATTGTTTTTCTGTCCTACAAGCTAGTTTTCTTGCTGTGCCATCTCAATTGACCCCTCAGGACCCTGCTCATTTGGTAAATTATTGAATATTACATTTGCCATCAAATTCTGGTAATAATGCCCTGGATGACAAGAGCTCAGCTGTGACTGTTCTTCACCAATGGAGAATTAGACAAAAGTGACAGGGTTAATTCTCAATAGGACAAAAAGGTGTTGGAAGTGTGAAGAGATTGCTGCTCTGGGAGAGACATCAATTACGCTCTTGACAGTCTAAATGGCAGTGGAGAAAGGGCTCTGTCTGTGCTTAGAATATTCCTTCTTTCATCATCCTCCAGGCCTTTTGATGTTCCTGATGATTTGAACCTGTAAGAAATCAAGATGTTTTCTTCGAACAGGAGCTTGGAAATTCCACTTGAGAAAAGTTTGAAAATGACAAGGTAGTGCAATGAATTCCTAATGTTAAAAGAGAAAGATCTACATTCTCATAATCTCTCCCTGGTTAATTTGAATCACCTTCTTTCTAGGCAAACCTCTCAAGAGCTTATCAGAAGAAGGGGAATTATCAGACAATCCAACCCATGGAAAGGAGAAAGGTTAAATGAGCTTTAACATCATCTCAGGAAAATGACAATCCCTTTGTCAGGTCTCATTTTGGTGATAAATGTCAAGGTGGAGAGAGTTTGTGGCCTCCTTGCAGCATCTGAGGGTGGTGGTGGTGTGATCAAGCATATAAGTTCATCCAAGCCAAAAGACAAGTCTGGGTTGTAATAAACCTCTCTTCCCCAATTCCCTTCTGCCTTAGATATGAATTGACTTCTTCCCACCCTAAATTATCTTACTTGCAAAAAATGTTAGATTGTGTTCTGTTCCCCCAGGATGATCCTGGAAGGTAGAGGAGGATGATGAGAAGTAAGGGGTATGAGGTGTGTTGATGACCGTAGAACAAAAGCAAAAAAAAAATGTATCAGTACATACAGGTCAGCCCACATACTTAAGGGTAAAGGAGAGGTCTGTTCTAAACAAGCAGAAATCTCAGCCACTAGGCAGCAAACATCAGAGAAGGGAATAACAAACCAACAACAGGTGTGAGAAATAGAGCAAGTGACCAAAGGGTGAAGCCTCCACAGACACATGGTTTCCCTCATTTCGGTACCTCTTTGAGCTGATAGATTCTGGTGCTATTCACACCTTCACTTCCTGCACCCTTAACTGTACCTGCTATTTCCGGCCCCGTTGGTCATGTCTAACTTCGGGCAGGTATTTACTGTTTATTGATCCTGTGACACTGAACTGCGTTAATTACACCAAGTGTGATTAACATTGAGAGGGATCCTGGAAAAATGGATGGAGATGTAGTCTTGAAGTCAGGAAGGTTTGGATTTAAGCCTTACCTCTAAGACATTCTAGCTGTTTGACCCTGATTGGTCCACTTACACCTTGGATTTCTAAACCATTCATTGTCTGCATTTGTGGAGGAGTTTCCTAACTGAGGAGTTGCTTATATGAGTTCAGACCCTATTCCAAATATTATCACCCTTTTCCCTTTGTTACTATTTATTTTTTATTTTTAGGTTTTGTGTAAGGCAATGGGGTTAAGTGGCTTGCCCAAGGCCACACAGCTAGGTAATTATTATTAAGTGTCTGAGGTCACATTTGAACTCAGGTACTCCTGACTCCAGGGCCAATGCTCTATCCACTGCGCCACTTAGCTGCCCCCTTTGTTACTATTTTTAAAAATTATTACTTCTTCCCCAGAAGTCTTTATAGTCTATCTTCTTGCAGCAAGGATATGATGCTGGCTTATTGAAGCTTTATCAGTGGAAGGCAAGTTTTGTCAGGTACTAAAAGAAGAAAGACTGAATAAGTCTCATGACAGGGTTATGATGAGACAGGGTTATGTCTTGTATTTGGGGGATGTCATTGTCAGACAACTAATCAATAAATATTTTTAAGCACCCACTATGTGATAGCTTCGATGAAAAGCACTAGAGATACAAAAGAGGCAAAAAGACTGTTCCTGCTCTCTGAGAGCTTATAACTGAAAGCAAACCAGTATGGAAAACAAGTTATTTACAGGATAAATAGGAAGGACTTATCGGAGAGAAGCCTTTTGCAGAGAGGGGGATTTTAGTTGGCATTTCAAGGAAGATAGCAATGTGACATGGAGGAAGGAGAGCATTCTGTATATATGAAGATCTGCAAGAAAAAATGCCCAGAGTAGAGAGATGGGGTATATTGTTCTAAGAAAAGCTCCTAACTGGGATAGGGAAAATATCTGAAGCAGAGAGGAGCACTCTACCCCTCTGACTACAAGACTTCATTCTCTTGTAGTGTCTGTACTTTGAGGAAAGAGGAAAATGGTGGGAAATGATTTTATTTCTTCTACTGTGAAAGTTTGACCACTATTTCCTGCTATACTCTTTTCCTAATCTAATTTCCACCCTTCAGAGGAAGAAGAATAGTGAAGCAAGGCCTGTTCTCTGCCTAGTTAACCATGTTCTTCCCAACTCATGCTTCACTTGCCTATAGCTTGATCTTCAACCTCCACTGAGGAAGAGTGGCACTTTCCACTCAATAATGAACATTCTTGGGGCAGCTAGGTGGCGCAGTGGATAGAGCACCGGCCCTGGAGTCAGGAGTACCTGGGTTCGAATTTGATCTCAGACACTTACTAATTACCTAGCTGTGTGGCCTTGGGCAAGCCACTTAATCCCGTTTGCCTTGCAAAAAAAAATAATGAACATTCTTATGTCTGGTCACATATTTCATATTCCAGTGATTCTGTACTCCTTAGATTATCTCCTCTTTTTACCCAATTCCTTATTCTTATCCCATTCATCTTTTCCACCCTAAAATTTCAAATAAATTTCCCTAGCCTTTCCACCATGCCCTCTGGAATGCTTGTTCTAGAGGCAACAGACTTTCTTTATCCTTAATCTTTTCTTCTCCCACTTCTTCCATTATTGCCCATTACTGAAATCTAGCATCCCCTTTCCAGTATTGACTCCACCTTCAGTCATCACTGGTCATGACTGGGGAACTGGAATATTCCTTGCTCTCTTTCCATTTAAGGCATCATTTGAACATGCCAGGCAAGAAAAAATCCAGAGCTAATAAACTAGTCCTGACTAACTAGTGCCTTTTGAAAATACCCACTTCTAACTATTCAGACAATCAATAGTTCATCTCCTCATCATGTGGTTAGCAGACAGAAATCAGCCACAGAGCATCTACATATGTTTCAAATCATAGAGCAGGAGACTTTCATCATAGACTATCATGTCTCTTTAGAAGTAGGATTCCCAGTCTCTTCCAAGTGAGAGATTGCATCAGCTCCTTAATACACATTTTAAAATAGTTGCCATATCCAAGAGGTCAAAAGAACCTGGGAATACTTAGGTCATCAAAAAGTTAATTTCTTTGCCAGTCTGGGACACATGGCAACCAAAGAGAGTCAAGTATCAGCTTATATTTAAAGAATTACAAAGAACGGTGACAAAAGATTACCAGCAAGATCACATCACAGAACAGTGAAAAGCATTAGAGCTTTAGAAAAAAGCCTATAGATTTCATGGCATGAGATGCAAATGGGTCAAATCATTTCATGAGAATTTGCACATGAAACTCAAAAGTAGGACACAAAAAAGAGATGCCAATTAGATATGGAAATTTTTTCCAGCCTCTACACTGAGCTAGTTTTTGTTATCAACTACTGTGGAAACATGTTTTGACTCAGTGCTATGTGAGGAAGTAGACATTGTACTTATAAGAAAGGTTAGACTCAACCAGATCAAGTACCAAGAAAAATTCCTGCTATAGGTAGGGATTTATGGATTGAATTTCAAGATATCTATGGACCCTCATCTCTAAAGAAATTTTTGTAGAGAATAGTTGACTTAATATGAATTAAATGATTTATATTTATATTGATATTATCCTTGATGAAAATATGAGAAAAAACATAGTTTGCGATTTTCCAGTGAAAGGAATGAAGAACCCAAGATTTGAATATGTGTATTAGATAATTATTTTTATGTATATAATTAGAATCTTTACCTATGCATATATATATATATATATATATATATATTTATGACATCTAGTTACTCTCAGGCTCATGTTTAGTGGTAAATTTATAAAATTGATGCATATTCATAGTAATTATTCCCTCAGAAGTATAGTTATGAAATAGCCTTATATGGTTCTTACACCCTAGTAAAAGAGCAAAATTCTCTTAACAGTGGGATGAAGTTAAACCCTCAGACTTGTATTTTGAAAGATCTTTCTCTTCTGTATCTCCCAGAGCTCATCCATGACCAAAGAAACACCAGTCAAGATAAGGACAAGTTCAGGCAAAGGGACTTCTGAGAAATATATTAAATCTGACAAATATAATCCTTAATAGAATTAAAAAAAGCACAACTATGTGAAAATAATTAGGAGTGGCCTAGGGACTCTAATTTCTCCTATCTACTTTTCCCTTGTCACTGTGCTACTCAAGACAGAACTCATGATTTAAAAAATAATAATAGTTATGTATTTTTTTCTATTTGGAAATCATTTTTTATTACTTTTTTTTAGGTTTTTGCAAGGCAAAAGTGACTTACCCAAGGCCACAAAGCTAGGTAATTATTAAGTGTTTGAGATCAGATTTGAACCCAGGTACTCCTGACTCCAGGGCCCGTGCTTTATCTACTGCGCCACCTAGCCACCCCATCTTTTATTACTTTTAAGAAGAGAATGGCAGATATTACAGACACCAGCTGCCATGGTGACAGTCACTATGTTTTTCTTCTCTTCTCCTCCTCTTAGTGCATTCTTTAAAAGTCAGAACTTAAAACACCTATCATTTTATATGTCAAAACCTACCCTCCAGTGCAAGAGCTGATCTCACATTAGTTTTTCTCTTTTCCCAAACTAGGATGGACTTCAAATCCTAGGTTCTTTGTGACCATTTAACACCTTGCAGGTGATTGTTATATATATATATATACATATATATATATACATATATATATGTATATATATATATGTATATATATATGCACATATATATATATAATATGTACATATATATATAATATCTTTTAAAATATTTACTTGTGGAACAAAACAGCTTTTAAAACTTTCTTCTCACAAAATGCCTCATTGTATGTATTATATGTAAGATCATATTTATATATGCAATGACAGAAATAACTTTGTTTACTAACCTAATTACCAATATTGAGAGGTTTAAATAGGGAGACTTATGGTTGACAAAGATTAGCTGCTGGGTCCAGGTCTTTCCAGTGAACTCTGTATTAATTAGTTTCAATTTTGACTGACCACTGCTCTATAGACTCTGTCTTTAACTGCTACGTCAGCACTAGATTCTAAACACTAGTGTTTTGGAAATCATCTTTTGATAAAACTCACTTCACATGCCTGCCACCTGCCTCTTGATAGGACTTTCCTAGATCATAACTTGACCTGCTCTGAGGTTGGACCTCAAGAGAGGTCCTTGAGCAATCTAATTTATGTGTCTCCTTCAATGGATTTCTCTTCAACTTCTGATGCTCCATCTGGGTCTTTCTCAGTAATTAATATTTTCCCACCCTCATCTCCCTTATTTTTTTCAATTGGGATAATGTCAAACCACTGACTGTTGAGGCTTGAATTCCATTCCTCATTCCCATTACCTGATTCCTTAATATTATTCTTCTTAATTTTTCCATCTGCCCAAAATGTCCCATTCTAGATCTTCCCACACCTTCCATTATGCTAAAATGATCTCTCCATCATTAACAAACTTGTTTTCATCTTTAGTCTCTTCTTCTCTCACTCTCTCTCTCATTGAGGCCTAACTCCTTCCTGATATCTGACCATCCTTTATACTATTTTTTAATTTTTAAAATTTTTTTTCATCCTTTATACTATTGTTTAAACATACTAGATATGGTGGGGAATCATAATCTACCTTTTGTTATTATTGTTGTTGCTGCTGCTATGTGTGTGTGTGTGTAAACTGGATTTAAGTGAGGTAGAGCTTAGGATGTTATTCCTCTCACTCTCTCTTCCAAAGTCTTCATGATTCAGCATAACAAGACAACTGGTGATGGCTCTAGAGACAGTGAAAGATCTTGGCTTCTTCAATGTTTAACCGAGCTCTAAGTAATCCACAGCACCTGCTTCAGTTGGCTTCATGGCCATTGGAATGAAATGTTCTCATCTACCCATTTCCACCACTGGAAGACTTCACATGCTTGGGATCAACACCCCCTACTACTCACAGATAAGTTTGAGACTCCCTTGCTTACCCTCAACCTAGTTTAGCCAGCCTCCCAAAATGGCTTACTGAGGTGTAACCACTGTGCATACTATAGCTTCTTGGAGCCACAGGTGAGAGTTAGGTGGCTCAGCTGGACATTAAAGCTGGAAAGCAGCCCTTGCACTAAGGTACTAGTCTTCCTTGAACAAACTCTACACCCCACTCTACCAAAATATTGAGCAACTTCACCCACCCCCCACTCTTCTGTCCTCAAGTGAGTTTAATACCTCATTCACAGTCTGTTCTCATACCTGGAGACTTTAATACACATAAAGATGGTCCCTCTGGTATCTTAACTTCCAATTTCCTATATCAACTCTATTTCTATTACCTAGTTTTACCTTATTCCTTAACTATACACAGAGATGGACATACTAGTGATCTTGCCATCACCCACATGTATTCCACTCCCATGTTTGTGAACTCTGTAATTTTACCTAGTCATGACCTTTTATATTTTTGATCTTCTCTTATGCTGTAAGACCTTTAACCCTGTGCTTCTTCCTTACTATGATCTCTAGTACCATCAACCACTTTCTTAACTTCTCTTTAAATATTCTGAAATGAAGCTAGAAAAAAAATCATGAAACCACTTTAAGTTCATTACAAATTTCTATTACATAGTTTTGACTAGACTTCAGATTTGTATTACATAATCTCAACTGGAATTTCTCAACACAACCCTGTTATATTCTTTTTCTATAGATTTTCTATCCCATTTACCACAGCAACTATTCCAAAGATTTTTATCCCTTCTCAAGTATCCTACCACACTTTTCCCTTCTCCCTCTTAGCTGAGGACCTTGACTCATAATTTACTGAAAAATATTGAGGCCAGGGTTTGGGAGCTATTCTTTCTCCCCTCATCCATCATCTCATATCAAACATTTTCCTTTACTATCTTATTCTTTACCCCATCTCATGTGAAGTTGTTGCTTTTCTTCTTGCTAAGGGAAATACTCTGACATACATCATGTTTTACTCCTTTTTATTTTTATTTTTTATACTTCTAGAAATTTATATTTCCTAATTACATGTTAAAACAAATTTTAACATTCTTTTTTAAAAAATTTTTTAGGTTTTTGAAAGGCAAATGGGGTTAAATCGCTTGCCCAAGGCCACACAGCTAGGTAATTATTAAGTGTCTGAGACCAGATTTGAACCCAGGTACTCCTGACTCCAGGGCTGGTGCTTTATCCACTACCCACCTAGCCGCCCCTAACTTTCATTTTTAAGAAATTGAATTCCAAATTCTCTTCCTCCTTCTCTCTCCTCCTCTCTCATTGAATTTGCCCTTTTTAAAATCTGAGACTGGCTCTCTTGGTCTTTCCTGGGCCCTGACTATATCATTTTTACACAAGCATTTATATCTTGGAAAAACAACATATCTGGGCTTGTTCTATTTTTTGTTGATTTTCTAAACGTAAGAAATGTAAGAAAACATAACAAAAAATTTTAATAATATGATTAACCTTAAAGTGTGTCATTAGCACATTTTTTTCCCCTCATGAGCACCAGCTGTTAAACATTTACCAGCATTCTTTTGCCCAGGCTGGAAGAACAATGGCCCCTAATAAGCTCAGTTCTAATATTGATCTTTAATTTGCTCAGTTTTTCTGACCTGAGCTAGTTTGTTCTTCACTCGGCAGAATACTGACTCCCAAGGGTTCACCATATTGTTCTGTGGTTAAAATGGGCTTCTGGAACTCGAACTCCTGAATTCAAGTGATCTACCAGACTCAGCTTCCCCAGCATCAGTGACATCTTACCTTTTCTTTTTGTATCCCCAGAGCTTGGCATAGAACATAAAAAAATTGATAAATACTTGGTAGCTGGCAAATGGGAAGAAGGATTCTCTAAAGATAATGACAGTCTCTAGATGCTCCTGTTTGCATCTGGCATTGTGTTAATTGCATCAAGACCCAGAATAGGGTGTTAGGCTATAGCAGAAATGTGCTAACTGCCAATTAAGAGCAGCTAAATAAATTAAGACCTTAGAAGAGGCAAACAGGAGCAGCACAATGGCCTTTTGTCTCAGTAGTTAAGAGGAGGAGTTATCAGAAAGAAGAAAATAGATTTGTGGATCTCGCTTTCAAGAAAGTTTGGTAGATATAGCGATTTATGAGTATGTGACCTGGGAGAGTGGGTGGTATGTTTGTGTTTCTGTTAGCACCTAGTAACATATTTATGTGTGTATATACATACACACAATTATACCTATATAATACAAACATACACACCCACTAGAATACACAGAGAGAGTGAAAATTAGTTCCTGCTCTAAAGGAGAAAGTGAAAGGCTGAAGGTTTGCTTTTCTATGGTCCAGATTATCAGGGAACATGACGGATTCTTAGAGATAAAGGAAAGAGCATTTCATGAAGGAAAATAGAGAAGAAAATGGATATGAAATAGCAGGAAGGATTTTCTAGTAGGAGGGCAGGGCAATTGAATATTTGATCTAAGTAAAATAAATTAAGTTTTCCTGTAAGGGGAAAATTTTACTAATTTAGGAGATCATAGTTTTTGTGCTTAAATAAATAATGATGTAGACTCACAAATCTTATCAGGTGGGAGGTCATTTTGGAAGGCGCAAAGAGAAAAAAGGCAAATAATGGAAGTGGGTGAATTTCTGCAAAGAGAACCAAGGTAGCTTTCAACCTGATAGAATATATGGATGGATTTCCCATCTTGCCAGATCATGAAGCTAGCTTGTGATAGAGTTCTTGAGACTTGTCAAACCAAATGACTACTTACCATTTCTGACATTCCATGCAGGGAAAAATAAGATAAATATGAGGAACCCAGAAGGTATCAAAAAGCACTATGAAATTCTGAGCAAAAACCATAACCCTTAAGGGCACAAGTGTCTTTTGTTGTTGTTGTTGTTTTTGCTACTCTTATTAAGTGAAGATAACTGTTTAAGAAGACAAATACACATTTGGGAATGATGGTGATAATGATGACAATAACAGTTAGCCATTCATTATATAATGTTTTAAGATTTGTAAAGTGCTTTACAAATATTATCTTTTATCTTCACAAAAACCCTGAGAGATAGGTGATATTATAATTCCCATTCTTATGGGTTTATTTGCATTCAGGTCCTCTGCACTTAAGGTCTAGTTATCTATTGAACTCCTTAACTGCTTTTGTGAGCAACTAATTAAGAAGGCAGAGTTAAGTGATGGAATGTCTGAGTTTAAGTAGTAGATTTAACAGGGACATGGGCAGCATTGTGGCAGGCAGGCCATCTTTGTCCTATCCCATATGATGTTCCTATGGACTTTCTTTTTTTTCTTTGTTCTTTCTTTCTTTATTTACATGTTACTACACTAATCTTGTTGAAAAAGTAATCCTAATCCACCCCCCCACACACACAAAGATAGAAAAACCTCATGAAAAATAAAGTGGGAGAGAAAAAGAAAAAAAAATTTACTTCAGTCTGTGTTCAGATACCATCAGCTCTGTCTCTGGGATAGATCTCGTTCTTTATCCTAAGTCCATCAGAGATGTTGTTTCATTATTCCTATGACTCTCTTACAGGTCAAGATTCAGAAATTTTAATGACAATATTATTCATGGGAGCAGAGAGAGACATTGGAGTGGGGTGAGAAGATAATGGGAATCAGAAAGGATAATGGAGGAAATGTTTTTCCTCCAATTTAAAAAGACAGTGAAAAATTCAAAATTCATAGGATCATAGTTTTAGCACTTGAAGAGGGTTTTTTGGGTCTTTCAGTTCTACTCTCCCAGTTTATAGATGAGAAAATGGAAAACTCAGAGGTAAAGCAACTTGTCCAAGTTCACACAGTTAGTAAGTAGAAAAGCTGGGATTCCAAGATATCTTAGGATACCAAAATTCAACATTCTTTCCAGTGCAATTACTTACCTTTAAAATTCTAGAGTTCTAAAACTGGGTTAAAATAATAAGCTTCATAAGTCAAATCCTATTTACTTTCACAATAATATTGTCTAAGAATTTAGGGATTGTAAAGGGAACGTGGAATTGAGTAGGAAAGAGTTTGCACCTTTCTGAAATGAGAGGCCTTTTTCTGAGTAGAGACTCTGGGTCTGGAGTTCTAGGTCTCTGCCACACAACTGTTGCCTATTGCTCATGGGGGTTTTCATCACTTAGGTTGTTTGGGGATTTTGGACAGTGATGGTTTATTTTAGTGCTGGGTTGTCTTGTGGTGTTTCTTTAGCAGCTTCTACATAGCTGTGGGAGTTTTCTCTGCTTAAAATGTCATATATTCAAGCAGTCTCTGTTGGTCTTGGTGCAGTTTTCTGCATAAATGGTTGCAAGCATTGCCCCATAACCACAGCAGCAGAGCAGACAAGCGCCCTCCATCCCTCTACCTCCTTGCCATGACACGATAAGATCAGTCATAGGCCTGTGAGGAACAAATTCAAATGGTTTGTCATGCTTGTCTATCTTCTTGCAGAATAAGTTCAGTGTGACTGTGTACCCTGCTCTGATACAACAACCATTATCTCAGGTTGCTTGGCTGGTTCTGGGCCCATCCAACCTGCTAGTCTGAGGAGGGTTGCCGAGGAGAGGCATAACTAAGATATATACCCCAATTAATCTAGGGAGACATATTCCAAGTTTGCTCTGTCTTGTCTTTTAGTATCTTTTTGCTATTTTATCACCACCACCACCTTAAATTCCTTCCCCTTTCTCTTCTACCCCCGTACTAATCTTCTAAATCTATCTCTTCTTCTCTAAAAGTGGCTACCTCTTGAAGTCACCAGTTGAATAAGAGATAAGTATCATCATACAAGGGCAATGGAGTGGGAGGTGGATTTAGTGACCTTGAAGACCTGCGTCAGGGCATCTGGGTCCATGCTTCGGGGAGGGAAGGATACCTCAAAGATCTATATCTATATCTATATCTATATCTATATCTATATCTATATCTATATCTATATCTATATCTATATCTATATCTATATCTAATCTATCTACACATATATACATATATACACACATAGGTATATCTATCTATGTATCTATCTCTCTATAAAGATATATATATATATATACATATATACACATAGATATACACATTGATACATACATATATGTATATGTATACAAATATGTATACATGTATACATATATGTATATATTTTATATATATTTCATATATATTTATATATATATATATTTCATACACCATGGATCCTTTATCACTGTGATTCAGAAATTAAGCATAATAGGATTAGACTATATACTTTGCCAAGGCCTAATCTATGTCTATTCCTTACACTCTTGTGGGTCCAATAGAGGGTGAAGATAGACCTTCAGATGATTAGAGCTTTAAAGGGTCTTTTTTATTGTCATTGTTAGAAGGGATGAACCTCTTGGAAATAGAAAGGGGAAGGGATGAATTTGAAATTGAAGGGGTCATAAAAATGAATTATCAATAAAAACTTAAAGAAAAGAAATTACTTTATCCAGGTGTTTCATTAAATAGTAGAGGAAATAGAAGACCATAAAAGTAAAATGGCTTAGGATCAGAGATTTAGAGTCAAAAAGGAGCTCATAGACCATTTAGACCTGCAACTTTCAAATGTTTTAGCCTTTATACTCTTAAAAATTATTGCAGGCCTCAAGAAGATTTTATATATATATGGGTTATATCTATTAATATTTGAATTAGAATTGTCTTAGAATTTTTATGAAAAGAGTTTAGACTTTGTGGAACTACTCAATGGACTTTGAAGACTCCTAGGGAACCTTAGCCTTTGAGAATCCTTGATTTAGGTTAACATCTTTATTTTATAGATGAGGAAAGTGAGGTTCAGAAAGGTTAACTGAAGTACCAGAAGGTAGGTAGGTAGAAGTAGGCAGAAGTACCTTCTTTAGTGCCCTCGTGTATTTTATAGATGCTTTTTAAGTTTTCATATACTCACATAGGAAGTAAGTAGAATTTGCCAACATATGAAACTAGGCTTCGAATGGATCACTCTTATCAGTACACTGTTGTCTAAGGTGACTCAGGCAGTTATGACAGAGCTGGCATATTATGAGGGTAAGATGAGGAAGAAATATGATTGAAGTGTGGAGGATGAGTTGTATGAGAGACCAAGTTATTATACCATTGGTATGGAAGGGTATAGCAGAAAATGAGGAGAGAAAAGAATATGGAAAATTTTTCCATTTTTCTTTTTCCCCCCATTTAGAGGACTGATCAGAAAATAGTAGGATGATTAGGGTTTAGTCATGGGCAAGATTGTATAAATACAGTTTCCTCTGATCTAGGAACTCTTTTTATTTTTAAGGTTTTTGCAAGGCAATGGGGTCAAGTGGTTTGCCCAAGGCCACACAGCTAGGTCATCATTAAGTGTCTGAGGTCAGATTTGAACTCAGGTACTCCTGACTCCAGGGTCAGTGCTCTATCCACTGCACCACCTAGCCACCTCTACATGCTTTCAGGCAGAAGGTTATGGAACTTAGGTAAGCTTGCCCACAGAATTTAGAGCACCAATTAGAGCCTGAAGACCCGAGAGTAGATTTTCACAGTTCAAGGGATAGAATCAGGTAAGGAAATGAGGGAGATTCTGCAACAGACAGCATTTACCCAAGAAGCTTGAGATGAGAAGAGGGGGAATTCTCAGGCAAACTAGCCTAGTATTGTTTGCTTTTAGTGTGATGCCAAGTGCTAGAGTTTCAACCATCAGAACTTCCATATGAGGAAGGAATATCCAGGGCAATGTATCTACCAGAAAAAGAAAGAGGTCACTCAGATATGGATGGAGGACTTAGGAAAGGGGGGAGAAGAGGTATAGACTTTGCCAACTTTCCTCCCCAATTTTTAAAAATATAGAGAGAGAGCAGAAGGGAAGGGGTTTGCCTATCTAGAAGCTCCAAAATGTTTGCCTTCTGAGGCCAAGAGACCAAACCACAAAGAAGCCTTATGAGTATGGGAAGGACTTTATAAAAATCCTTTGGGAGAGAGAGATCCCCTACCTTATCAGCAGTGTTGCCCTGTTGGAAACTCCAAATTCAATTCTTTTTTAGGGGAAACTACTGTGAGTGTTATGTATACTATCTGTATCTATTTATGGGTTCTAGTGAGTGCTTTGTTTCTTCTATTATCATTTGTGGGATGAAATAAAGGTTATCCTACATATGGGGGGGCAGAGAATAATGTATGTGGGAATCAGATTGTGGTGTGACTTTAGGAAATAATATGGTTATACTTGGTCATTAAAATGATTATTTTTGACAGCTCTAGAGAAGATGACATCCAACGGAGAGACATGAATCAAGGGAGACCAGTTAGGAGGGTCTTATATTCTTGTCCCAGGAGAGAAGTTACAAAGGCTTGGACCACTCTATATGAGTATATAGAAGAGGTTGGATTTGATTGAATGGCACTGAAGAAGAATAAAGGGTTGAGGAGGAATCTGAGCTAACAAAACTGGATGACTTGGACAATGGCTGAAACGTTTCAGGTAAATGGCAGCATTAGAAACCAGGTTGCAAGAAATTGAGGAAAGGGTCATCAAAGTGATTCAAATGCTACCTCCAAATAAATCCACCTCAACCTTGTCTCTTAGAGTGGGAAATGTTAAGTTCTAATGGAAACCTTGGCTCTTAAACCATTGTAGTTGTTAGGTCCTAGTTGTACAAATGAATGGAGATAGGGTACAGCAGAATATGAACTGATCTTGGTGTCAGAAGTTTGGTTTCAGATCTGGTTTTATTAGTTTCCACTTGTGGGAAGATCAATTTAACCTCTTTGAGCTTTATTTCTCCCATCTGTGAAATGGGAATAATTATGCTTACACTGCTGGCTTCCCATTGTCTTTGTAAATTATGAGGAGACATGAATGTAAGCTACTGTTTTCAGTGGACATAAATGGAGAGACAAATAGTCTTTTATTTCCTGAATAATTGGAACTGGTCTAATTGTCTCTCAAAACTTTTATAGAAATCTAGACTTTTTTTTTTTTTTAGATTTTTCAAGGCAATGGGGTTAAGTGGCTTGACCAAGGCCACACGGCTAGGCTAGGTAATTATTAAGTGTCTGAGGCTGGATTTGAACTCAAATACTCCTGACTCCAAGGCCAGTGCTCTATGCACTGTGCCACCTAGCTGCCCCAAGAAAGGAAAGACTTTCATAACAGTGATATTCTCTTTCAGGGTCCATGTCACCTCTTTGGTTAGGTCACGCTCCTCTCTTTTTGGTGTTCTCTTCAGTTAATAATGTTTTCTAGACAACTATCTTGGGCAACTCAGATTTGAGAAATAATTGCTGTTTATCACTACTAAATAAACATCCACTACATATAAAAGTAGCACCCAGACTTCTGACAAAAACATCTTGAACTCAGAAGGGAAGACAATGATTTTTTGAATCTGTTCAGAACTTTCATTGCAGGGGACTTGGCTTTACAAGCATGGGACAACTGAATTCATAATAAAGTGTGAAATGATAATAGAAGTTTCCAGTATGTCCCAATCCCTCAAAAGAATACTTTTATTTATAGAGATCAAAGTCTTCAGTTAAAAGAATGAAATACCTTTGGTCGAGTTTATGGCATCATCAAGAAAGGTGGGGCAGGCTTTGTTTCCTTATCAGGGCAATAAAGGCACTGAATTATATGATTTTTAAGGTCCCTGCAAACATTGATGTTATATGAGTCAGTAGACTGAATGGGATAATCAGGAGAAATAGCACCTCTAAGATGAAAGCTTACTGAGCCATTTTCAGGACTGCTTATATTTCGTTGGTGTCCACTTTCACTCAATTTTCACCTGTGGTTCCAAGAAGTTGAAATATGCACAGTGGCCACAGCCTGGTAAATTGTCTCAGCATATAGATTAAACCAGGTTGAAGGAAGTCAACAGGCCTCATCCTTGTTGGTGAGCTAAGGCGATGTCTACTCCAAGTACATGAAGACTTCCTCCAGTAGAATGGGTGGATGAGAACAATTTGTTCCTGTGGCCATGAAGACAACTAAATTAGACTCTATTGAGCACTTAGAGCTTGGTTTGGCATCAAAGATGCCAAGATCATCCACTGTATCCTGGATTATTGCAAAGCATCTTGGCTTTTGATCTGCCAATGGACTTCAATGTCTCAGGCAAAGAGAGAGAGAGAGTGTGACAACTTTGTGCAATTCTCTCTCACTTAAATCCAATTCACACATGAATCAAGATATCACCCTGTGATAGCATTGTTCCTTTTCTAAAATGAAGGATGAACCATATGACACCCTTGAACTAACTTGGAAAACTTAACTATAAAGCTTTACTAAGTGATATGCCCTTATAGAAGTTTGGTTTGAGTCAGCTTGGTGTAAAGTCACTAAGTCAAAATAGTAAGAGCACCATGTGTTCAATGACCTTACACTTCTACTTAAAACTTTTCTGTAACACTAATCAGTCAGATGATGATCTCCAGAGTACAGCATATCATAGTATGGATAGTTTAAATTCATAGAATATTAGGAATGGAGGGGCCTTTAGAGATCATCTTTCTACTTGTCAGTTATAGCTCCAAAGCAGAAAAGGATATTTCAGAAATTGAATATTATTGACCCAATACTGAGAGTGGATACCCAGGCTTTACTCATTAACTTCTAATAATAGGGAAATCACTACTTCTCAAGGCCTCTCATTTTATTTTTGAAACAATTCTATTTCCAAGGATTATAAAATTTAAAGTTAAATGGAAGCCAAAAGAACTGATCACTTTATAAATAAAAAGAAGAAGGCCACGCTAGAAGATTTACCCTCAAATAGAACCAGTGTCATCAGGGGATGGGATGTATGCACACACCTTCAGAAACAGTCAATGTGCTGATTGGTTTTGCTTGAATATATTTATTTATTACAAAGAAGGACCTCAATTTTTGGAGGCTTAGAGTAAGAGATGATATTGGTGGAGTATTAGAGATGTCAAAAGAAAAAATGGATATAAATAAAATAAAAAATTACACAGAATAAAACAAAAATATATTCAGGAAGTAAGGAATAAAGGAGAGGAAGAAGGAAAGAAAGATGGAGGGAAAGAATGATTGATGTACTAAGTGCTTTACAAATATCAATTCATTTGAGAAAGGGACCCCCAAATTGGTATTACCAATTAAAATTGAATATGCACTTAAAAATATATTATGTTACCAGAATTTCAATTTCATATAAAATCCTCTTTCTTATACTTCTTTGCATGTTAGTGTTTATTGATGATTATTAAGTTAATTAAAATTAATAGCCAAATGATCTAAAACCTACCTTCTATAGTGGACTTCCCCTTGATTCTAGTTTTGTTCCCTGGGCCAATTAAAACAAGTCCAACTTTTCTTTCATTTGACCATCTTTGAAATATTTTAAAAATGGAATTGACCTTCACCATCCCATCCTTAAAATACCTCTCACCTCACCAAGCTATTTAACACACCAAAAATCCTCAGATCCTTTGGATGAAAACATGTTTATACAGATGAGGAAACTGAGGTCCTGAGTAGTCCATTGGAGCACAGGTTTGGAGTTGGAAAGATCCTTTAAATTCATCTAATCCACCCCCCCCCCCCATTTTATAAAGAAGGAAACTAAGACCCAGAGAGATTTATCCAAGGTGAATTGTCCCAGTTAGGATTGAGCTCAGGTTCTCTGCCACCAAATATGATGTCCTTAATTAAATAATTTGCCCAAGCATACGGGACTAGTTAGTAGTAACCATATCTAAAACCCATGTCTCCTAACTTGAAGAACTGTAACATTAGGACAACAAGAACCTAAAATGCCTTGGAAACATTTGATGCTCTTGTAGCTTTTTGCCACTTGTTGTTTTTGCATTTAATTACAAATCCAATCCTGACCTTTGTTGCAAAGGGTCACTTAAGGGAAGTAAGGGAAGATGGAGCAAAAGAAGACTGGTCGTGACCTGATCAGTCCACGGTTACTAGGTTACCCTGGAATAGAACCTTTTACAAGGTCCATAAGTAGAAGTTGAGGGAAAGTAGGATCTGGGAGAAAAGACACTGTAGAATGGCAGCTGGGAGGGCCATTATTAGTTTAAGGATTATTTGAAGTCATAGTGACATGCTGAGCACATTTGCCAAGTAACAGGAAGAAAGGACCACCAAAAAGTATGCCCCAATAAGGAAAGAGAAACCAAAACTCCTGGTATAGTACCTTTCCATCAATGATAATGTAGTCCAGAGAGTGGGTGGGAGAAAGCTATTAATTTGTGAAGAAGTTATTCAAAATGAATCTCTGGAAAGAAAAATTCCTGAAAATCTATAGGAAAGCACAATGATAAGACAGGAATCATTTTTGTTTTTAAATGGTGGAGGGGAGGTATTTGGAGTAAGATTGAAGAGGACTAGAGTTCAACAACAGGACCTGAGTTGAAATCTGCCCATGCTTTGTTAACCACAGATTCAGGAAAAGACCTGAGGGCCCTTTAATGAAGGTAAAGTTGGTCATGACCTCAGCTTTTGCATCTTTACATCTTCTCTAAAATGTGCAAGTTCCTGGGGACCCCCTTGTGACAGTACTGACTCAGAAGGAAACTTACCTTCTTGTGCATCACATACCACTTCCTGCAGAGCTCCCTGGGTTTTCCCCAGAAGACTCTCTTTCATGGGCTGGTCTTTAGGAGCATTGGGGAAGCTGGTAGGATCCCAAACCTAGGGGTTCCATCTGGGTTATACAACTGAAGCTCAATACAAAGAGGTCAGGAACTGGAAGCTGGGAGGAAGGACCTTCACTTGTCCCTAATGCTTCATTTGTTTGTATTTGTTAATGAATTTTTAAAAAATGCACAAGCTGTCTTTATCATCCAGTTAAGTCCAAATCTGATGCTTTTATTGTCCAGTGGAAGGTTGATGGAATAACCAATTTAGAGTAGAAGGAGCATTAGATATGAATTGGTTAAATTCCTTCATTTTACAAATGAAGAATTTGAGGCTCAGAAATAGAGAACTGGACATTCCCCCTGACTTGAAATACTCTCCTTCCTAATCTCCTTTTCTTAGAAATCTTGGTTTCCTTTATGATTCAGCTCAGATATTATCTCTTAGCGGACATCTTTCAAGTTGCTAATGCCTTTCCCTATAAAGCTACCTTCCAACTCTTCTGTACTGATCATGTATTTATATGATTTCTCCACCACTAGATTATAAACTCCTTGAAGGCAGGGAGCATTTTGGCTTTTTATTTGAATAACTAGTGTTTGGTACATAATATGCATGCATAATACTTGTTGATTGATTAGAACACAAGTCTTATTAAGTCCTATTAATCTATAAAGACTTTAGGCTCAGCAATGGACTGTGGGTCTATTGTGGGAAAACTCGCCTTGCTTAAGTTTGTAGAGGTTCATCATCAGAAGGTTGGCCACTAAGTTATGATTTTAATTTTTCCTAACCACAACAACTCATTATGATCATCCACTAAAGCATGAAGGACTTGTGGTCTGCCGGTTCAGAGGGTGTCCATGCTTCTGGTGACTTCTGAAGTGTTGAAATATAACTTATGTCATAGCCACCTGAAAGAATTGTTTCGGATAACTGCTGCTGATTTCTGAGTAAAAAGAAAGACCATCAGTTAAAGGCCCTTAATGGGTTGTCCCTATTTCTAAAAATTCATCACAGGTTTATCAGGATTAAGGGACAGAACACAGAGCTAAAAATCTGACTGTAAGGGAAATGTAACTGACCAAGAAAAGGAAACAAAAGAAAGCAAATACGTAGGATTTCATCTTGACTATTCTTCTGTCTTTAGGATGCTATATCCAAGTCACAACAGAAAGATTAAATTTGATTTTAGGATTTATAAATAGACATTTGGATTAAAAAAAATATCTTCCTCTCTGAATCCTTTTTAACTTCCCTAATATTTGGAGGGTGCTACCAGTCCTTTCTATTACTCAGCTTTACAACTTAGGTGATATCTTTAACTATTCATTCTTCCTAGAAACCTCATTTGTTACTAAGTTCTGTCATTTCCACCTTCATAACATCTTTTTTATGTACCCATTTCTCTTTTCTGACACTCCCCCACTTCACACACACACACACACACACACACACACACACACACACACACACACACACCCTTCCCCTACTTCCCTCCTACTGCCCCTTGGTGCAGGCTCTCATTACCTCATGCCCAGACTATTACAATAAACTGCAGATGGGTCTCCCTGCCTCAAGCCTTGCTCTAGTCCCACTCCAAATCCATCCTTTACTCAGCTCTGAAATTGGTCTTTCTCAAAAATAGGTCTCATCATGAATTCCCTATTCATTCCTGCTTCATAACCACATTCTATAAGCCCCATCCCAGCTCTTGTGGACTCTGGAATCAAATATGAAATCCTTTTTAAAAAAAATTTTGTCTTTTAAAGATCTTTACACTCTGATTCCTTCCTACCACTCCAGTCTTCTTAAACCTCATACTGTGATCTAGTAACATTGGTCTCTATACTATTCCTCACATAAGACACTCTTATCTTTGACCAAAGTTTTACTGGCTTTCTCCCATGCCTGGAACTCTCTCCCTGCTTATCTCAGTCTTCTAGCTTTCCTGGTTTCTTTCAAATCTCAACTCAAGTATCATTTTCTACAAGAAATCTTTCTCAGTTTTCCTTAATTATAGTGTTCTTGGTATTTCTAGGGATGGAGCCAAGATGACAGGTCAAAGTTAGGAAGCTCCCAGGGTTTTTCCTGAAACAACTTTATGTAAATGAAGCATCTAAACAGAACCTAAATTGAAGAACTCACAAAAAACAGACTGAAACAATTTTTTAACCCAAGATATTGCAGAAGATCTTTAGTAAAGGTCTGTCTCATGTGGGCAAAAGGGGAGTACAGCCCAGCATAGGTGGGAGAACTGGAAAACCAGTGGGGAACTATTAGCCATAGTACAGTTCAGGCCTGGATTCAGCAAGCTAGGTTTGCAGCAAGCAGCAAATCAAGTAACCCCATCTTGAAAGATAAAGTTTCAACACAGGAATGCTGGTACAACAAGCTAGTATAACAGGGTTGGGCTACCTTAAGGAAGGGAATGAACCATAAGCACCTGAAATGCCACAGGCAAGTAGTAAGTCAGGGACCAGACCCCTAACTCTAGCACAAAAAGTTTGGGCCTGTGCTTCCTTTGGCACAAGAACAGAGCTCAACTATCATAATTAGCAAAAAACCAAAAAAAAATTCTAACTGTAAAAAAACTACTATTCCCATAGGAACAATAAAAATGCCATCTCAGAAGAGGGAAACAGTGCCAAATGCCTAAATGTAAAGCCTCAAAGGGATATTTGAATTGTTTTCAAATCCAAAAAGACCTCTTGGAAAAGAATAAAAATGGAGAAAAGAAAAGAAAGTCATGCAGGATAATTATGAAAAATTGACAGAAGAAAACACTTTAAAAGTTAAATCTGTCAAATGGAAAAAAGAAATCATCTCCTCTAAAAGTAAAATTAACCAATATGAAAAGGAAACACAAAAGCTAAATGAAAAATAAAACCCTAAAACTTAGAATTGGACAAATGGAAACCAATGATTTCATCAAAAAAAAAACCCAAAGTATGAAAAAAATAGGAGAAAATGTGAAGAATCTATTTGGAAAAAATGATTGACCAGGAAAATAGATCCAGGAGGGATAATTTATGATTATTGGCTTACCATTATGATATTGGTATACTTTAAAGCCATGATAAAAAAAAGCCTGGAAAATATCATTCAGGAAATTATCAGGAAAATTTCTCTAATATCCTAGAACAAGAAGATAAAATAGTTCTTGAAAGAATCCATCAATTATCCTCAGAAAGAGATCCCCAAATAAAATTTCAAGGAATATTGTAGTCAAATTTCAGAATTCTCAGCTAAAGCAGAAAATAGTGCAAGTAGATAAAAAAAGAAATAATTTAAATAACAGGAAACCACAGTCAGGATTACACAGGATTTACTCACATCAACATTAAAGAATTGGAGAGCCTAGACTATGATATTCTGGAGGGCAAAGGAGTTTGATTTATAACCAACAATCTACTACCCTGAAAAATTCACTATATTCTTTCAGAGGAAAAGATAGACTTTCAATGAAATAGAATTTTTAAACTTACCTTAAAAACATCAAAACTTAACAGAAAATTTGATCTTCAAATGCTAGACTCAAGAGATACATTAAAAAGGTAAGCAGAAAAAATGTTATTCAATATGACTAAGAAAAAAATGATAGCAAAACTAAATGGGAAGACAATTCCTTTAACTCTTGAGAATTGTATTTTTCTTAGGGCAGTTGAAAGGAACATAATTAGCAAGAGGGTGTGGGTATATATATTGATCATGCTGTGATAATTTACTTTACCTCATGAGGATCGTATTTATATAAGGATACCTGCAGGGGGAGAGTATTCATTCAGAGGGTGTGGTATATATTAATCATGATGTGTTGGTACTTTAGTTCATGACAGTTATATTTCTATTGAGAAACTTGAAGGGAGTAGACTTGAAGAGAGATTTTGTATACAAATTGCTCTTTTTAGATTTGGAAAATTATTTATTGTTTAGGCATAAGTTCTGCATCAAAAACTAATATTCTCTATTTTGAAGTTTTAGTAAGGAATATCTCTCAATAGACATAACAAAATTTGTATCTCCATATAGTATAGAATATTAAGCAATAAAAATAATGATAGATTTATGTAATGCTTTTACCCATCTCTTCCCATTAAAAGATGTCAAGCCACTTTTACTTTGTTCTCCAAAGAAATATTCACACTGAAAATGTACCTAGACTGGTAACAAGTGTCCTGTTTAATAATTGAAGAAGCTGAGAAGATATGAAGCTAATAACTATAATCAATACTTTATAGGCTAAAATTGATCTTGATGGTGATAATGCTTATGGTTCTCTGGAACTGTACTTTTATCAGGATAGTGGAAAGGAGCATACTTTAACAGAGAGTAGTATAAGACAGGTATAAATGAATTAAGACATAAGAAAAGGATTAGTCTGGGAAAAGAAGGTGGAGGCATTAGAGAATAATTAACATCACATGAAAAGTCACAAGTCACAAATATTCTATTATAGTAAAGGGAAAGAAAGGAGAGTGTAAAACTGAGTAATTCTTACTCTCAGCAGATTTGTCTCAAAGAGGGAATGGCATACATTCCCAAATGGTTATGGAAATTTATCCTACCCTACAGGGAAATGGAAGGAGAAAAGAGAAAGGACTATGTGAGGCAGGCAACAATGAGGAGCAAACAAATGATGAGGAGGGATAAGGGGAAAGGAGGAAAAAAAAGTACAAATAGAGGTAAGACAGGATGGATGGAAATAAAAAAGCTTTTGATGTTGAAAAAAAATTAGTGCTTTCTCTCTAAGACTATCCCCTCCCCCCAATTTTGTGTGTGTGTATATATATATATATATATGTATATATATATATATATACACACACATATACATAAAATATTATTTGTAAATAGTTGTTTGTCCATTATCTCTCCCATTAGACATTGAGCTCCTTGAGAATATGGACCCTCATTTATCTAAGTGCTGTGTCTTACCTTAATACAGTGCACTATGCATTGCAGAGAAACTTAGTAAATATGATTGACTGATCAATATTTATTAGCTATGTGACTGTGAGCAAGTGTTTGTTTATTGCAGTAGTCTAAATGAGAGGTTATAAGAGCCTTAACTAAGATAGTACATGTGTTAGTAAAGAGAAGAGGTCTAGGGGCGGCTGGGTGGCGCAGTGGATAAAGCACCGGCCCTGGGGTCAGGAGGACCTGGGTTCAAATCTGATCTCAGACACTTAATAATTACCTAGCTGTGTGGCCTGGGGCAAGCCACTTAACCCCATTTGCTTTGCAAAAACCTAAAAAAATAAAAATAAAAAAAGAGAAGAGGTGTCATGTAAGCAGTACTTTATAAGTAGAACCAGAAAGATTTATTAATAGGTTGGATATATGGTATGAAGAAGAGTGATGAATTGGGGAGAATGTTGATTTTCCAAGTCTAGAACTAGAAAAGAGAGTTTGATTGATGGGGTCAGGGGGACAGATAATGATTTCAGATTTGGACATGTTGAGATTGATGAGTCTTTGGAACATTTTGTTTGAAATTTTCAATAGGAAGTTGATAATAAAGGTCTGAGCTTGAAGCTGAATGTATAGATATGGTAGTCATGAGCATATAGAAGATATCTAAATATATGGAGCCATCTGAGATTTCCATGAGAGACAATATAGAGAGATAAGAAAAAGTCTATGTCAGAAACCTGAAGAACTCTGACTTTTCAGGGCTAATGAGCAATCTATCAATCAACAATTATTTATTAAACACCTAAATATGTATCTGGTGTTGTGCCAGAATGGGGAGACCAAAAGAGGCAAAAAATAGTCCCTGCCCTTAAGGAACTTGGAACTTGATGGGTGAGACAATATGCAAATAAATCTATATAAGACATGATATATATATATATATATATATATATATATATATATATATATATATATATATATATGCTATATAGGAAATGATTAGCAGGGTAAGACACTAGAATTAAGAGACTAGGCAAGACCTCCTAAGAGAGGCCACTGGAAGGATGGAGCAGAAGCTACATCTAGCTTTGAGCAACCAGGAAGAAGCAAGGGTTCTTGGTCTGGGTGAATCAGCAAGATCCCAGCCCATCTCTCTCAAAGGACCTGGGGAAAGCATCCCAAAAAGAGCCTCAGAGGTTTGGTTTAACTCCTTACAGGAACCTAAGCTTGCTTAGAAAACAACTTTTATACTAACAGCTTTATAAAGACAACTTTGAAGGACTTAATATTAATAAGAATTCTTATTAAAGTAATGTCCATCTAAGATTCCAGTGGACAGATGGTATAAAGCATGCTTCTTTCTTTCTGATAAAGGCAAGTTTCAGGATGCAAAATGAACTTTTTTTGGCTTAGACACTGGGAATTTGTTTTACCCGACTGTGCACATATTACAAGCATTTTTTTTTCTTCTGAGAGGTATGAGAGAAAATAAATGTTTGTTACCTTATAAAGAGAAAAAAAGGGAGGGGGAAGCTAGGTGGGCCAATGGATAGAGCATGGGTCCTGAGTTCCAATCCAACCTCAGACACTTAATAATTACTTAGCTATATGACCTTGGACAAGTCACTTAACCCTATTGTCTTGCAAAAAACAAACAAAAAAGATATCAGTGATGTGTCAACAAAATAGAAAGAGTGTTCAGATAAGCAGAAAGAAAACCAGGAGATAAGAGTATCACCAAAACCTAGAATGAAGTGGTGAAGGTGTAATTTTTTTTAAAGATTTTAGTTTTTTGTTTTACAATTTTTTTCCCCATCCTTGCTTCCCCCCCAGTTAGTCTTTTTTTTTTTTTTGCAAGGCAATGGAGTTAAGTGGCTTGCCCAAGGCCACAGGGCTAGGTAATTATTAAGTGTCTGAGGCCAGATTTGAACTCAGGTATTCCTGACTCCAAGGCCAGTACTCTATCTACTGCGCCACCTAGCCGCCCCAAGAAATCTTATCCTTAAGGAAAAAAAATAAAGTATGAAGTAGTAAAATTACATAATAAGATAATGGATTTTTTTTTTCTAATTTGAAGGTAATAGTCTTTGGTCTTTGTTCAAAGTCCATAATTCTTTCTCTGGATACAGATGGTATTCTCCATTGCAGATAGCCCAAAATTATCCCTGGTTGTTGCACTGATGGAATGAGCAAGTCTATCAAGGTTGATCATCAACCCCATGTTGCTATTAGGGTGTACAATGTTCTTCTGGTTCTGCTTATCTTGCTCATCATCAGTTCATACAAATCTGAAGGTGTAATTTTTAAAAAGTTCTGAACTTAACAGAAATAAAACTAACACCTAAAATAAACTCTTGTGTATAAAGTCACAAAAAAAGAGAGAATTACATATGAATCTCTTTTATGTATGGCTGGATTTCTTTTTTACTTTATTTGTTTTGGTGTTTCAAGAAGGGAGAAGATCTATAATTAAGCACTTAAAGTCTAGATGTAGAAACAAGAGGCACAAATTCTACATAGCAACAAAAGGATATTGAATAAGCAGAGCTTCCCAAAATCTTCCTGTTCTCCAGAGAAGATGTTGAGTCCAGAGAGATGACCCAAATGGATATATGAGTATTCTTTCAGATCTGGGAAGTCTACTAGCAAAGAGGAACATGGCCCTTAGGAAATCCTTACATGTCATATGATAACTTACCTGAAGATACTTGAATCTGAGGTCATCTTCCTAAATGGATTTCTTTATTGGTTTGGGTCAGCAGCCTGGTGTCACATCATAGCCTAGCTTATCTCCTGATCTATCACAAGTGATTACCTGTCTTTTATGGGAAGAACACCATAAAAAGACAACATGGTACTAGAATGAGGCAAGAGGTAGGTTGAAATCCACCCCCCCCCCCCCAGTAACTATCTGTGTAATCCTGGGCAAGAGACATTTAAACTCTATGAGTCTCATGTTCCTCATGCAGAAACACTTAGCTTGCAGTGTTGTAGGAAGAAAAATGTTTTAATTTACATAAAAAAATCCAATGAAATCCAAAAGATGTATGTTGTACTAGTTCTCTAAACATAAACAGAAAGGAAGGAGAAATAAAGGAAAGAGGAAAGGAGGAGGGGAAGAAGGCTAGAGGGAGACAGGAAAAAAGAGGAGAAAAAAATGGAAAGAAGAAAGGAAGAAGAAAAGGAAGGAAGGAGGGAGAGAGAGGAGAAAGGGAAAGAAGGGGAGGGAGAGGAGGGAAAGAAGAAAGGAAAGCAGAAAGAAGGAAGGAAAGAAAGAAGAAAGAAAAAAATAAAAGAAAAAATATAAAAAGGAAAAGAATGGATATTGGAGTAGAGGGTCTAGGTTCAAGTCATGACTCATACTCACTAATGTAATCCCACCAAGACACAACCTCTCTGGGTTTGTTTTCTCTGTAAAAATGAGAAAGTTTGACTAAATGACTTACAATGTCCCTTCCAACTCTAAATCTAGGATACTATAAGATATGAGTAGTTTTTTTTTGTTATGCCCATTTTGTAGATGAAGAAACTCAAAGTACAGCTAATATGGGTCAAAGCAATGATTATAGTCAATGTCTTCTGATACCAACTACATAACTTTGTAGTAACTGTACCCTCTGGATCTAAGTATGTTTGGAGAAAAATGTAGGAATTGGAGGAGAAAATGGAAGAACAATGGATTGGGAGTCAAGGGATTTGCATTCTAACTAGCTTCTGTTTTCTCAAGGCAAATCAGTCAACTTGTCTAATCTTAGGATTCTTTATTGGTAAAATGAAGATAATGGACTAGTTTAATTCTATTTTCTCTTCTGAAAGGAAAAACTGATTCTATGAGTGACTTGGGGTTGGTTGTGGACAGTTGGGGAGGGGAGGGGAGGTAAGGAAGAGGAAAAAAACCCAATTTACTCTTTATTTTTTTAACCTCACTTCAGCATCTTGGCTAGATTTATTTAGAAAACTGCTCCTGGGAAGAACAGAGCCATATGCATCCAATGAGCTAGCCTGGCTATTTAAGGAATCCAACATCCATCTAAAGAGGCCTAGTTGGCTATCATTGCTCAGAGAATTTGCCAAGTCTAAAGGAGCCAAATTTAAACCATAAGAAAGCAAAAGGACATTTCCATAGAGGCCCTGAACTGCTAAGTGGTATTAAGAGACCTGTACTGGCAAAGTTGAGAAGTCACTGTTTACATAAAGAGTGTGGGGATTAATTGCATTGGGACTTCTTTCTAAACCAATATTTAGTCTAACACACTTCACTCTTTCAATTCCTCTGTCCACATGGTCTGCTGTTCAATTGCTAATGGCCTGCTCTGTATGAGGTCCAGGACAAAAGCTGGCATTTCTTTATAATAAAGAAAAGGAGAAAGAAGAGATTCATTGAAAGAGATAAATGTGCATTATTTTTGGAGGTCATTGAGTCCTAGCTAGAACTGACTCATTTTTTCCTTGTTCCTTTTATATTTTAGGTATATTCCTCAGAATTTTAAACTAATTCAACAACAACAACAACAACAACAACAAAAATAGGAAGCCTTTTTTCTCCTTTAATGATAAATGAACTGAAGAGTTGGAATGTAACTTCTGTTGGTGGGTATGCTGCTATATATCCTTAAATAGCTAATTCAATTCCTGGTGTTACATTCTCTTGTGGATGCCAGTTTTACTGGCAACTTCAGTGAATTGGAAAAAGAACATTGAACTGTAACTCAGTTTTCTAATCTTAACTTCTTACTTGTGTGGCCAAGTTCCTCAATTTCTCTGTGCCTCAGTTTCTTCATCAATAAGATGAATGATGAGGGGTGGCTAGGTGGCACAGTGGATAAAGCACTGGCCTTGGAGTCAGGAGTACCTGGGTTCAAATCCGGTCTCAGACACTTAATAATCACCTAGCTGTGTGGCCTTGGGCAAGCCACTTAACCCCATTTGCCTTGCAAAAACCTAAAAAAAAAATAAGATGAATGATGGACTAGATGTTTTTCAAAAGTCCTTTCTTCATGTAAGGTCTGATAGCATCATAGATATACACAGAAAGACCCTGAAGGTTATTGAGTCCAAATGTTTTATTTTATGGATGATGAAACTGAGGCCCAGAGACTTATTTATGGTGAGTCTAAGAAGAATTTGAACACCAGTCACCTGATTCCAGGTTCTACACTTTATCTTCTATACTACTCGACCCCTAAATGCTTACTTTTCCTCAGTTCTATTCATACTCTCCTCTAGTAATCTGAAAGTAAGTTTCCAATTAGGTGGGAAAAAAGTCATGTGTACAATTCATTTTCAATTTGGAGTAAAATGTGATAGGCATGCAAGAGAGGTAGAATTAAAGGCCATAAGATTCCACAAGCAGGAGAGATTACTCTTACCTAAGGAGCTCCGGGAAGTTTTGATGAAGGAAGTAGAATGTGAATTGGTTTTTCAAGAATAGGGAGGATTTCAATAGGTGGCCATAGGGGAAGATTATAGATCTCTTTGGGGAAGGGTAAATAATTTGATTGGTAAGAGACTAGAATGTGTGAGGGGAGTAGTATAAGTAAAATAAATGGAAAGATAGATTAGGATCATATTTGAGAAGCTCTTGAGGACTAAACTAAGAAATTTGTTCTTTATTTGGTGGGCAGTAAAACGCCAACCTAGCATCTGGTACAGGCAGAAGGGGGATAGGGAGTCTAGTGGATAGAGCACTGAACCTAGAATTGGGAAGGTTCCTCATCCTCTTATTAGTCTAGATCCTGGACAGGGTTATTTAACCCTACTTGCCTCAATTTCCTTATCTGTAAAATAAGCTGGCAAAGAAAATGTCTAATCCAACTTTTTAAAAAGTAAACACCAAATGGAATCAGAAAAAATTTGATGTAACTGAAAAACCACTGAATAGAAACCATTAAAGATATCTGGATAGCAAAGTGATAGAATCAGAGCTATTCATGAGGAATATAAATATGGCATAATGGAGGAAGTGGGGCAAAAGAGTGACAGAGAGATTAGTTAGTTTCCAGGTAAGAGGTAATAAGAGTCTAAACTAACAATTATGTAGGAGTGGAGAGAAGGGAATGCATATGAGAACTATTTCACATATAGAATAGATAATGCTTGGCAGATAACTAGATGTAGAAGAAAGGAAATGAGAAGAATCAAAGATGACAATACAATTTCTAGTCTGGGTAATTAAAAAATAATTGCTTCATTAAGAGAAATAAGGAAGTCAGGTTGGAAGGAATTTGATGAATTTGATTATGGAAAACATAGGAAGTTTAAGTTGTTAAAAACTCTAGTAAAAGATAGATATGGGCTTGGATTTCAAGTAGAATTAGATTTGAAATCATTCACAAAGCAGGGATGAATGAGACTGTGGAAAGTGAAAAGAGGAGGAGAAAGATTACTATAACTAAATGATGAGGAAAACCTGAATGAAAAAGAAAGAATAGTTGGAGAGATAGGAGGAGAATTAGGAAAGAACAATGCAGCAAGGGAAAGAATTATGAGAAAAAGAGAGGTAAACAGCAGTATCAAAGGGGAAGGCTAAAAAAAGACCATTAAATTAGATTATTAGGCATTAATTGTAGCTTTCAGGAATAGATTTTCAGTAGAGTGGTGTTTCAGTAGAATGGCTTGCAGGGATTTAGTTTGATGGAATAAAAATGAAGGCAATGAAGATATACCACTATCTCTAGACCCCTGATAATGAATGATGGGGTGAAAAATAATGGAGTATTGAAGAGAATGGCATGGACAAGGGAAGGGTCTTTTCTTTCTTTAAAGGACATAAAAACAATAGCTTATTTACAAGTAAAAAGGAAACCATTGGAGAAGAATTGAGAGATGAAACAGCCCCAGAGTTCTAGAGAGCATGGAGTCTTGCAAAAAAGGAGGAGGGACACCTTTTCACAGAAGAGATGGAAAAACTAATAGTCAAAGACTCCAAGTAATATTGAAGGAAATAATGTAACAAAGCTTTTCAAATTTTATTTAAGTAGAAGGAGTCATAGATTTTGAATGAATGGACAGAGTTAGGACTGGGTATATGAAAAGAGTGGAAATGAGAGCAGCTAGGTGGCACAGTGAATAGAGCACCAGCCCTGGAATCAGGAGGACCTGAGTTTAAATTTGGCCTCAGACACTTACTAATCACCTAGCTGTATGGCCTTGGGCAAGTCACTTAACCCCATTGTCTTGCAAAAACCTAAAAAACAAAACAAAACAAAAAAGAGTGGAAATGATCTTGTAATAATGCTTTGAGAAATTTAGTAGGGAATCAAAAGAATGAATAAGACTTTTGGGTATTCTCACTTTTCCATGTACTATTGGAATTATTGACATTATCATGGTTGAGTCTTATTGAAGATGTTGCCCTGTGTTTCTGCTCCAAACCATACCCCAAAACATCAAGAATTTCCTTTTGCAACAAAAAATGTTAAGAATAAAGTCACCTGGGGGCGGCTAGGTGGCACAGTGGATAAAACACTGGCCCTGGAGTCAGGAGTACCTGGGTTCAAATCTGGTCTCAAATAATAATTACCTAGCTGTGTGGCCTTGGGCAAGCCACTTAACCCCATTTGCCTTGCAAAAAAAAAAAAACCTAAAAAAAAAGAATAAAGTCATTTGGTTTCTATAGAAATGTTCTTGAAATGACACTAATCTCATAGCATGATTTTACCACTAGCAAGTTTTCATTCTATTTCTTGATATTTGGAGACAAAAATGACATCCCAAACGATAAAAGTGAAAGAACATGCTGGATAATTTTTAGGAAATGTTTTTGTTTAGTCATTTCTCAATCATGTCCAACTCCTCATGACCCCATTTGGGGGATTTCTTGGCAAAGATACTAGAATGATTTACCATTTTCTTCCTCAGGTCATTTTACAGAAGAGAAAGCTGAGGCAAAAAAGTAAAGTGACTTGCCCAGGGTGACACAGCTAATAGAATCTGAGGTCAGATTTGGACCTAGGTTTTTCTGATTCCTAGTTCAGTGCTCTTTATACATTGTGCCATCTAGCTGAGTTAAGGAACAACTGGGTACTGAAAATGATGAGAACCAGACATACCATAAGGCAATTCATACCCTTGGGGATTTGGACATAGGAATTTCTGTACTTGATATACATGGTGCTTGTAAAACATTTTAGAAATTAAGAGTAAAATTTGTGAAGAAACCTGGTAAAATCAAAATGAAAGGAATGGTATTTATTCAAGATTCGAATGGCTACTGTATTGAAATCTTGAATCCTCATTATATGATAACTGTCCCTTAGTTTCACTAAAAATTCAGTTTTGAGATTTCTTTTTAGGAGACATTTTGAAAACAGAGAACAGTGTGATTCCACAATGCTAGACTAAAGAAAGAATGCAATATTGTAGTCCTCTCTACTTGAAATTTGCTCTTCAGTTCGATTCATGACTCATTTTTAGCTATATTTTTATATTTACTATTCATATTTTAAAGCATTGTGCCTCTTCCCACTAATTGAAATATTATAGTAAGGCATTTTTACCTTTCATGTAATAAGCATTACAGTTTCTGAGGCCAATTTTGAATTAGCTTTTTTCCCCTTTTTGCTTCCTGAACATTCTTTGACCCCCCCAACCTTTGACCTTTTGTTCATCATTTCCAAAAATGACATTTAATGTGCTGGTGTTATGATGCCTCTGAGATGTCAATGCTCTAGAAATAACTTTTCACAATAGAAAGTAAAGGAAAGTTGCACACCTTAACATTTAATGTGAACTTCAAATGGAAAAAAAAAACTGGGAAACTTGGTATAAAGCATTCATTTTGTTAAAACACATTTCATGCAACTATTAAAAATCTCATCAGGTTGATGTGGATACTAGTTTTAATAAGTGTTTTTAAAGGCTTTATAGAAGCTTTTTGAGATGAGTAGAAACTTAATTCCATTTAAGGTACATTTATATAATCAAGACCTCAATGAATAGATTTCTTAAATCTCTATTTTTGAGATCATTCATTTGAAATTAGAACATTAATATACATAACAACTCATGGTCATATTTCTGGTAAAGAGTGTCCTTTAACATCAGTAGTCTGGTCTTCTGGTAGCAGATGCAATCTGCCAACTGGGTCCATATTTAAAGTCTTTCCCTTTTGGCATAAAAACTGCTTAAACTTATATTTTTCTTGTAAAGACTTCAAGAATCCAGAGTTGCTTCCACACTAAAATAAAGAATTAGAATAAATGGTTACTTACGTTATATTGGTTGTAAATCACATTCAATGATCTCTCAACACAGAATTTAATTAACACAGGAACTGCTAATTAGCAAAAGCCTCTGCAAAATGTACTCCTCTATCAAACTGACATCAATTTGATTTATTTTTATAACATAGTTGGTCCTTATATTCATTATGGTCCTATAATACAAAAATCCAATTTCATTTAGCAATAGACATTCTGCAAAATGTAATAGATCATTATAGGCCATTCCAGTAATAAATGAACTCACCCCTTATGTCCAATCTGTTATCAAATCTTTCCAATATCTAGTATATATCTGCTTTGCTCCATTCACACATGATCCTAGTTCAGAACCTAATCTCTTCTCACCTGGACTATTACAGCAACTTTCTAGTTGGTCTTCCTGCTTCCATTCTCTCCCTATTCCAATCCATTCTCCCTTTAGCTGCTGGGGTGACTTTTTTTAAAAATGTTGGTCTGATCATGTTACCTCCACCTCCTCAATGAGCTCCAGTGACTCCTAAGTACCTCTATAATAAAATAATTTTTTAAAGCTCTTCAGAAGCTAACTACCCAAGTACTCTGTTCCAATACCATTGACAGTCATTGCCTTTTTCACTATTTGTTCCCCAACTTTAGAAAGCTCTACCCCTTTAACTCTGCCTCTTAGTTTCCTTGAACTACTTTTCAGGGAGAACTAGTACCTCTGGTGTAAGGACTTACTGAGCCCTTTTCAGGGCTGCTCATCCATCCACCTTGGTTCTTCTCTTGTCACCCAACTCTCACCTGTGGCTCCAAGAAACTGTGCAATGTGAAGCAGCTACACCCCAGTAAAATCATGTCAGGGAAAAGGATAAATCAGGTTGAGGTTAACCAGCGGGTCTCAAACCTGCTGCTGGTGAGTTAGAGGGTTGTCTAACCTAAGCACGTGAAGATTTCTCCATGTAGAACTGAAGGATGGGAACAATGTGTTCCAGTGGCCATGAAGGAAACCAAAGCATGTGCTGATGAGCTTTTAGATCTTGGTCAGACATCAGAAATACTAAGGTTATCCACTGCATCTCAGGCCCTCACTTGCTGTTCTGACTTTTGCTTCACTACTCGAGTCTGATGACTCATGAAGAGAGTGAGGCTGATGACTATGCAATGGCTCCTTACTTAAATCTAATTATTGCACAAATCATTGATCCATTTTGAAAAAATGAAGGATGAACATAGTAGCATAAGACAGCTAAAATTTTACTGGATCCAAGAGGTTTTTCCTTCTCCCATCTGCTCATACCATCTTTTTCCCTGAGATTGTTTTCCATCAACTTTCTCTATCTTGGTTCAACCTAATTGCTTATTTGTTTCTCCCAGGAGAATATAAGCTTCTTGGGGGCAGGGACTATGATTTTTGCCTTTCTTTATCTCCTCAGCATTTAGAACAATGACTGGCATGTAGTAAGCATTAACCAAGCTAGGTTAACTAAGAGGCTTTTTATGATATTTGGTTTCATTCTGTCTGCAATGACTATGGACAGTGTTTCCTTATTATTAGCACATTGATTGAATGATAGGGACTTGATCTGATCCGAGAGAGGTGAGTTGGACACTTCCATAGTGATCTTAACAGGCCATCATCAAACAATGCAGAAGCCAATGGCCACTTACCTCAAGTTGAAGTCAGTGTTTAGCTGAAGGTTCCAACTGAAGAAGAGATTTTGAATGGCATTAGGCTCCTTTTAAGTGGTAAAGCCCTTAGTGCTGATTCTATTCCAGCTGAGATCTGGGGGGGGGGGCAGATTGCTCATCCAAAAACTCACTGAAATTTTCCAGGTTATATGGTGTAAAGAGGTCGTCCCCCAAGAATTCAAGGATGCCTCCATTGTCCATCTCTACAAAGGTAAAGGGAATAGATTGTCCTCTGACAATTATAGAGGTGTTTCTCTTTTAGTCATTGCAGGTAAGGTTCATGCCAGAGTCCTTCTCAATAGGCTGATCCTTCGCCTGGAAATTGATCACTTTCCTGAGAGCCATTGTGACTTCAGAAAGGGTAGAGGAAAGCTGATATGGTGTTTGCTCCCTGACAATTCCAGGAAAAATACAGGAACAGAACAGAGGTCTGTATACAACATTTGTAGATCTGACCAAGGCCTTTGATACTGTCAGTCATGAGGGTTTATGGAAAATTATGTCAAAATTTGGTTGCCTGGAGAAGTTCATCAGTATTGTAGGTCAGTTTCATGAAGGCACACATGCCTGGGTTCTTAATAGTGGATGATGCTCTTGAGATTTCCCAGTCACTGATGGAATAAAACAAGGATGTGTCCTTGCTCTCATACTTTTTAACATGATGTTTTAAGCCATGTTGTCAAACTCCTTCAGTGAAGATGAACATGGTCTCAAGGTTAGCTATTGCACTGATGGAAAATTCTTTAATTTGAAAAGGCTTCAAACCAAGACCAGAGTAGAGTGAGTGTTGGTACATGATCTTCTCTTTGCAGATGATTGTGCACTGAGTGCAACCTCTGAAGCTGAGATGCAACAAAGTATGGATCAATTTTCTCCTGCTTATGCTAATTTTGGTCTAACAATTAACAAGAAAAACAGTTGCTGCCAGCACCAAACCATCCATATGTGGAGCCAATGATTACAGCAAATGGAGAAATTTCAAGTTCACTTATCTTGGCAGTGTCCTTTCCAATGAGGTTAATACTCACATTGCCAGAGCTCTCAATATTTGGGGAGCTCTGAAAGAAAGTATGGAAGTTAAACCAGCAAGAACCAAAACAGACAAAGAAAATTATAGACCAATCTCCCTAATGAATATTAATACAAACATCTTAAATAAAATTTTAGCAATGAGACTACAGAAAGGATAATACACCATGATCAGATAGGATTTATACTAGGCAGGCAGGATGGTTCAATATCAACATAATTGAACATATCAATAGCAAAACCAATACAAATCTTATGATATCTCAATAGATGCTGAAAAAGCTTTGATAAAGTACAACATTCATTCCTATTAAAAACACTAGGAAGTTTGGGAATAAATGGAGTTTTCCTTAAAATAATAAAAGTATCAAAAACCAGCAACAAATATTATATGTAATGGGAATAAAATCAAGGATGAAACAAGGATGCCCATTATCACCATTACTACTCAATATAGTTTTAGAAATGCTAGGTATAGCAATAAAAGTAGAAAAAGAAATTGAAGGAATCGGAATTGGCAATAAGGAGGCAAAACTTTCACTCTTTGCAGATGATATGATGGTAAACTTAGAGAACCCAAGAAAATTATGTAAAACACTCCTTGAAACAATTAAATTTAGTAAAGTAACAGGATATAAAATGAACTCACTTAAATCATCAGCATTTCTATATATGAATAACAAAGTCCTAGGGCAAGAGATAAAAAAGAGAAATTCATTTAAAATAACAATAGACATTAAATACTTGGTAATCTACCTCTAAAGACAAACCCAGAAACTGTATGAACTCAAGCACTTCTCACCCAAATAAAGTCAATTAAATAATTGGAAAAAATGTCAATTGCTTGTGGTTAGGTTGAGTTAATATAATAAAAATGACAAAACTACCCAAATTAAATTACTTAGTCAATGTCATACCAATCAAACTATCAAATAACTATTTTACAAGATAGGAAAAAATAGTAACAAAATTCATCTGGAGCAACAAAAGGGCAAGAATAGTAAGGGAACTGGGGTGGCTAGGTGGTGTAGTAGATAAAGCACCGGCCTTGGAGTCAGGAGTACCTGGGTTCAAATATGGCCTCAGACACTTAATAATTGCCTAGCTGTGTGGCCTTGGGCAAGCCGCTTAACCCCATTTGCCTTGCAAAAACCTAAAAAAAAAAGAATAGTAAGGGAACTAATTTAATAAAAATGTAAAGGAAAGTACCCCAGATCTACCAGATCTAAAACTATACTATAAAGTGGCAGTCATCAAACTGCCTGGTACTGGTTAAGAAATAGAGTAGTGGATCAGTGGATTAGAATAGGTTCAAAAGAAATCGCAGTGATTGACTATAAATCTTCTATTTGACAAACCCAAAGACATCAGTTTCTGGGATAACTCTCTATTTGACAAAAATTGTTGGGAAAACTGGAAAATAGTATGGCAAAAACTAGACTTAGATCCATATCTCATACCCTATACCAAAATAAGGTCAAAATGGGTATAGGATTTAGACATAAAGGGCAACACCATAGATAAATTAATAGACCAAGAAATATTCTATGAGATCTATGGAAAGGGGATAAATTCATGTCCAAACAAGAATTATATAAACTGAAAAATGAATGATTTTGACTATATTAAACTAAAAAGTTTTTGCATTAATAAAATCAATGCTGCCAAAAAGCAGAAAGCTGGGAATGCAATCTTCACAACTAGAAGTGAAGGGATTGCACTCTATGAGGAAGGCAGAATTGAAGCAACTAAAAAGAAACTTGACATTGGTAAGTTTAAAGTACCTACCCCAGGTGTTCACATGCACTATTTGTGCCCAACCTGTGCTAGAGCATTCCGAGCTCATATTGGTCTGATCAGTCATGGTTGGACACACTGTAAGTTGTCTCAAACATAGTTATTTAATTTTGATCTTCTTTGATAAAGAAGGACAAATGCCAAAAAATGTTGCTTTGTGTTCAAATCCCTCAGTCTAGTACTCCTAAGATCTTCCATTGGATACACAAATCCTCTTCTGTATTCCTTACCTCTCCTACCGTATTTCCCTTTACTCCTCAAAAATGAATCTTTTACTGAATTCCCTTTCCTGAATCCAAGTTTATATGCTGACCAACCCTCTCAATCAGCTCAGTGATCCTCACCTTTGTCCATTTGTTTCAGAACAATAGATGTGAAATTGGGGTTAGGAAACTAATTCAGAGGGGATAAGGTAATCATTTGAATCAGGTCAGTGAAAATGATTAGGAAGGGACAGATGTGATTATTCTCATGTTCTTTCATGTGTGATGCCTCTCCTCAGAAATATATGAAACCTAAATTATGGATACTATCTTTTATTTATTTTCATTTGATTTTTATTGCTATGTTTTGCTTTTATCTCACCCACATTTCTCAATTTATCCTCCTATGCTTTTCAGAAAAGCAACCTTTGTAATACAGAATAAAGATTTTAAAAAATTCAATAAAACAACAACCAAATCTAACGTTATATAGAGTTTTCTATAATCAAAGTACCTCACTTCTGTAAAGAAAGTGGGGAGGCCAGGGTGGCTAGGTGGCACAGTGAATAGAGCACTGGACTTGGAGTCAGGAGTACCTGGGTTCAAATCTGGTTTCAGACACTTAATAATTACCTATCCGTGTGGCCTTGGGCAAGCCACTTAACCCCATTCATTGCCTTGAAAAATCCAAAAAAAAAAAAAAAAGAAAGTGGGGAGGTGCTCTTGGATCATTATGGTCTACTCTCATTTCTAGTATATCTTCTCTTTTTTATTTTTGCAAGGTAATGGGGTTAAGTGACTTGTCCAAGGTCACACAGGTAATTATCAAATGTTTGAGGTAGGATTTGAACTCAGTGCTCTATCCATTGCACCACCCACCTAGCTGCCCCCTCTAAAATATCTAACAAATGTAGGAGGATATCCTGTAGTTTTGTAGTATTGCTTTACAAAATATGGATTGAGAGGAAGTATATATAGAAGGTAGTTTTGAACTTGGACAATCTGGTTTTAATTCCTGCCTCTTACACTTGATAGCTGTGTGATCATTTTCTCTCTGAGTCTCAGTCATTACTTACTTCACAGAACTGTGAGGAACAAATGAGATGAGGTATGGAAGGTGCTTTGCAAACTTTAGAGGACTGTTTGAATGTCAAATATTATTATAGTTCAGAAAATCTTTGTTTTGGCTACTACTCCATTTATAGCCCTGGAAATGCCTTTACTTCTACTGTTCATCTAGTCTGTGATCTTGGCCATCTTCCCTACTGCTGCTGTTGTTTGAATGTAGTGTCTCTGCAGATCACTTTATTCAATCTGCTTTATGAAGCAGCCTCCAGTAATAGTTTTCTTTTTTTTTTAATATGGTAGAAGGGAAAGAAATCAGAGACCACCAACTTTGATATTTACCTGAATGCTGACCAACAGCCCTGAAGAAATTGAGGCATGGAAAAGAACTGATTTCCTCCCTTTCCTTTCCTCAAGCCAAAAGAGCACTCAGGTGTGTAATTAATCATCCCCTTCTCCTTCCCCTGATCCCCCCACCCCTCCTCCATCTCCACCCCAAATCAACTCCACAGGAACCTACTTGCTCTGACCAGGAATGTAACACACACTTTATGATATTTGCTCTTTGACTCATCAAAAAAGGTCTATATTGTGTGTGTCAGGGTAACCTTCTAACTGCCTGTTCGTCTGTCTCCTCTCTTTCTTTTGTCCTTTTTATGGGGGAGGTTGTAATGAAACCACATACTTGAGGCTAAGGAGGTAAAAACAACAAGGTATGCACACCCCTGGTCTTGTAGGGACAAGGTAGTTTATACTTAAAAAATCCATACTATTTCAGTGATTGTTTCTTTGAAAACAAAATCAGATGAGCTGAAGGATATGAGAAAAGGCTCTCGATATGGGACACAGAAGTGGGACATCTGTTTTTTGTTCCCACTCAGTTCTTCACCTATGCCTCTGATGAACCAACTTTGGGTAAATATCTTACCCTCTCTATATTTCAGTTTTCTTCCAGCTCTAAAGCAGTTATATTCTTAGAAGTCACAGTAGTTAATGAGGGTGAAATTTTCTTAGATAATTCAGGAAAATGTTTTCACTTCCCTGGGTGATTTCACTTTCCCAAAGAAACTAGGCTTGACTTTTATTTATTTATTTACTTTAGAGACTGGAGCTTCCTGTCTCACCCAGGTTTGCCATACATGAGCCCAAGTTCAATTCTGATTAGCACAGAAGCTTCCCTGTTCTGTTTCTAACTTAAAACCAGTTTTGCCTCTCTTTAGAGTTTGGCAGTCCCCTTGCTCCTGGATGCCTCCCATTTTTGTGCTAATTTTAATTAATGTGGACACAGGTGAACAACCAGTATTGGGTTCCCCAATAATAGGTAGGGGACCAGAGGTATGTCCCTCCCTAACTATCTTGACCTGGTATTTGACTTTCATGGACAGGATCTAGAATTTTATGAGGACTTCAGAAAATCATGTAGACCAGTGTTAATTTATATGGAAATTACCTCTCTTCTCTTGAATCATCCAGACTGAGATGGATATAACCATATCCACTTTGAAACAGTCCAAATTGTTAGAGAAATTTGCAAGCTAAAATTTGCCTCTTTCCACTTCCACCCACTGTCTTAATTCTGCTCTGTGAAGCCAAGCAGAATGAGTCTAATAATCCCTTTTCCACACGACAGTTCTTCAAATATTTTGAATAAAATTGAATTGTCCCTTGTAAATAATTTTTCCAGGTCAAATATCTACACTACTTTTGACTAATTTTTTCAAGGCAGGGTCTCCAATTCTATTACTTTTTCACTGAATTCTCTGATATCCCCCCTTTTCAACTAACCTTTTCATTTTCATTTTTTTTCTTTTTATATTCCTTTATTTCCCTCACAAATCACTGCATTTTGGTTCATTCTCTTCAGGGATGACTGTTCATTCTTGCATATCCCCTAATTTTAGGGACAGCAAATGAGTACTAATTGTTCCCCTGCCATATTCAGACCCATCCTCTACCACCATCTCTCAGGAACTTCACCTACTTTGAAAGTCAACTCAAAGTTCGGTGCTGGAATCAAAAGATTATTTCTGCTTCTTTTTCACATATTTAGAGATTTCAGTTTATATCACCTCTAACATTTGACTTTCCAGTTCATTGAACTTCTCTTCTTCTCTGACCTTCACACTTGAGCCCCCATTATGAGATGGTCATGCCCTTGATCTCATCATCATCCATAATTGTTCAATCTCCATGATTCAGAATAATGACCTTCCTCTCCTGAATCACAATCCCCTATTCTTTTTATTTCCTTTCTATCTAATTCCTTCTAACTCTGTGACTCATCTTCACCTGAACTGCAATCATTCTGCTCCTTCTTGTTCTCCCAGTCTTTCATTCTTGTCTTGATCTCACCCTTGAGCAATCTTTACTCAAAAGTTTGTCAGTCAAAAAATATTTATTAAGCACCTTCTATGTACTCTGTTAAGCATTAGGGAGGCAAAAAACAGTTCCTGCCCTAAAGGAATTAACAGTCTAAATGTAAACTGATCAAAATCCACTTTCTACTGTCCACTGACCTTAACATTTTTGCCCACTATGAAAACTAGTGTTTTTCCATACATTTTTCACAACTAGTCAAAATTCAATCAACCTTTATTTGTTCCCATTCAGTTCTTATTCAGTTTTGCTTGAGGAAATGAAACAGTCATGTTGACTGTTTTATATTAATCAACTGAACTTTCACTTTGCCATAGAGAATCTTTATTTTTTTTTGTCCCATTGGCTTTCTATCTTGTTTCCCATAGTGGTTTTATTCTAAAATTTCTTTTCCCCCACCTTGCCTCTCCATTTTCAGTTGCTTTCAGTCTTCTTTCCTAATGCTACAACCTGCCCAGGATTCCCCTATTCTTTTCTTTCCTTTTTTTGCAAGGCAATGGGGTTAAGTGACTTGCCCAAATCACACAGCTAGTGAATTATTAAGTGTCTGAGGTAGGATTTGAATTCAGGTCATCCTGACTTTAGGGTGGTTATCTATCTACTGTACCACCTAACTGTCTGAAGTTCCTCCATGCTTAAAAAAATACCTTCAGTGAACCTTGATTCTTCCTCAAACTATCATTTTTATTCTCTCCCTTTCATAGACAAATTCCTAGAAAAAAATGCTCTGTACTCATTGCTTTCATTTCCTCACTTTCAATCCTTTGAAGTCTGATTTTTACCACTCAACTGCAACTACTTTTTCCAAAGTTATCAGTGCTCTCTTAACTGCTAAATTTGATGATCTTTTTTCAATCCTTACCCTTACATCTGCAACTCTGGGCACTATTAACCACCCCTTTTTCTTTCCTCAAAGTTTGTGCTACCTTGACATCTCTTTTGACTCTTTTCTCCCTGATTGCTTTTTCTCAATCATAACACATAGCTAGTCCCCTAAATGTGTCAGTCTTTTAAGGTTCTGACCTGGCTGCTTTCTTCTCCCTTCCTTCCCCTTTCTTTTCTCCTCTTTCTTCTTCTTCTTCTTCTTCTTCTTCTTCTTCTTCTTCTTCTTCTTCTTCTTCTTCTTCTTCTTCTTCTTCTTCTTCTTCTTCTTCTTCTTCTTCTTCTTCTTCTCCTCCTCCTCTCTCTCTCTCTCTCTCTCTCTCTCTCTCTCTCTCTCTCTCTCTCTCTCTTTTGGTTTTTGCAAGACATTGGGGTTAAGTGACTTGCTCAAGGTCACACAGCTAAGTATTAAGTGTCTGAAGCTAAATTAAAACTCAGGTTCTTCTGACTCCAGGGTCGGTTCTCTGTCCACTGTACCACCTAGTTGCCCCAACAGTAAGATTCTGGTAGCGAAGAAAATGCTTTGTGTATTGCAAAGATTAAATAAATGTGAATTTTTATTATTAGTGAGATTTGAATACCTCTTAATGAAAACAACTGATCAGATAAATCGAGAGACAGCCAAATTTATGAAGAAAAGTTTAAGTTGGAGAATTATTTTTGTATAAAATTTTTTCATGATGATGAATATTTAACACACATATGTGTGTTTCTTCTTCTGATGATATTTGGCCTTCATTCTTGAAGAAGACCATGACATCAGAGAAGTGATGTCAGGACAAGCACATGAATTGGATTTGAGTGAGGGAGTGCTATGCTCATTCACTTTCTCCTCTAGAGCCATCTGGGTTCAGTGGCCAGATAAGAGTCAAGACAACTGAAGATGGCCTAGGATATGGGGGCAATCAGGATTAGTGACTTGTCCAAGGTCTACAGCTAGTAAGTGTCAAGTGTCTGAGTTTGGATTTGAACTCAGTTCCTCTTGACTTAGAGGTCACTCAGGTATCACTTAAATATCTATTCTTGTTCTCCTTATCAGTAAAAGATAAGAGAACAAACCAAGAAGTTCAAAATGATTTCCTCCCATTCCATTGCCCTACAGTTGCCTCCTTTTTCTCTTTGACCATTCCTGAGCTACTGTATCCAGGGACCAAAACAATGTACCAATTTTTTCAGATGACTAAAACAATTCCTGTCATTTCTCTGACGTTTCAGCATCAGTCAGAGGGCTTTAGTACTGAAAGGGACCTAGTCATTCAGCTATATGAACAGTAACATTTTCATTCTAGGAAATCACACCTAGACTATATTTAGCCAACCTTAAAAATAAGTCTTTTTGCTACTCATCATTAATGTCACTACCTACCTTTTCAAGTTCTCCACAGCTACTCAACTGTGATTTGGGAACTTTCAAAAGAGGAAGACTAAAGGAAGATACATGTCATCAGAAATGTCCATTCATCAGCCTAGTGCTGGAAATGTGATGATCAACACTTGTCATCAGTAAATTCAATCTGATGCTTCCTCCAGTTGGGAAAAAATAGGTTGAGAGAACAGCTTAAGATTAGTGCTATCTGTCCTGGACATGAACCTAACTTCCTGGCATGTGAGGGTCAGTCCCATGACCGATCCTAGGCATGGTAGCTTCCAACCTAGATTGGTAATATGCATAAAGGGACTGACAAACTCTAACTAAATTCTGTAGCTCCATTATCACCTTGCATAGTGCAAACTTTTAATAAGTGCTTATTCGACTGAAATGAATCAAAAAATAATAACTTGTGTTACCTTTGAAATCTTCCCCATCAACCTGACAGAGACACTGGACTTTCCAAGATTAAATATAACATTTCTCTTGTACTTCACTATTCTTGCAACCACCCTGGAAGAGGGATAATATAAAGTGTACATATCTATAAAATGTACACACACACACACACACACACACACATATATATATATATATATATATATTTATATACAGACATATATATATAAAATGCATAAAACATTATATACATAAGGCTTTATATATGTATATGCATATATATAGGCACATATTCAGATATATTTAATGATCTCTTACTTACAAATGCAATCACCTTTTCTATATCTTCATCCTCCTTGATACTCTCTTCTTTCTAGTTTTTCTGGCCTTTACTCTCTCCTGAGTTTCTTCCTACATATATGACCTCTTTCTCTGTCTCCTTTGTTGAATCCTCCCCAAGATCTTGAATTATAACTTTAGATGTACCTCTGGGTTTTCTCCAGGGACCTCTCCTTTCCCTCTATGCTGGTGATCTCATCCAGTCCCAGCTACGATCTCGATGCTGATGATTCTCAAATCTAACTTTCCTGACCAATTGATTGTTATACTTTTGTTTCAAAAGAGCTGAAAAGGTTGGCAGACCCACCAGTAAGCTATTTTAATAACCCATGCATGAGTGTGTCTGACTGTGGATGATTAGACCAAAATGAACATAAAAATTCTTCCCCAGGTAGGGTACAAATAGTTCTTTTTTACCCCAGTCTCTCTGCTGATCTCCGATCTCACCTTCCCAACTGCCTTTCAGACATCTTGAACTGGATGTCTGTTAAACATCTTCAAATTAACTATCCAAAATAGAACTCATTATCTTTCTTACTAACCACTCCTTTCCTTCCTATCATCTTTTCAATTATTTGTAGGGAGCAATACTATGTTCCCAGTCCCTCGGGCTTTTATCCTAGGAGTCATCCTGGATTCTTCATCATCTCTCACTCCCCAAATCCAAAATGTTGCCAGGGACATTGCTTGAATATACCCCCCTTCTCTAATCTGATACTGTTCTAGCTGCTGGTGGGTCTCCCTGACTCAAGTCTCTCCCCACTCTAATCCATCCTCCATTTGCCCACCAAAAATGGTTTTCCTGAAATGCAGATCCAATCATGATCCAATGGATCCCTGTTATCTCCAGGAACAAATCTTAAATGCTTTATTGGATATTTAAAGCCCTTCATCACCTGGACCACTTGTACTTTTCCAGTTTTCTTACACACAGTTTGATCCAGTGACATGACTGTCTTCCTGGCTCATACATATAGTCTCTCATCTCTCATTTCTAGGCATTCTCTTGGGCTATCCCCTATGCTTCAAACACTCTCCTCATTCCTGTCTGCTGGCTTCTCTGGCTTCCTTTAAGTCCCATTAAAAAAAAAGTCCCCTTTAAGTCCCATTAAAAAAAAAATTCCCACTTTTTACAGGAAGTCTTCTCCACCCTACTTAATTCCAGTTTCTCACCTCTGTTAATTATTTCCTTTCTATCCTGTGTATGGCTTGTTTTTTTTTTAAATATATTTGTTGGCATGTTTTCTTCCAAATTGTTCCTTTTGGGAAAAGACTGCCCTTTTTTTGTATCTCCAGTGCTCAGTATAGGGCAAGGACAATATACCCTTAATATATATATATATATATATATATATATATATATATATATATATATATATATATATGTATGTATGTATTGATTATTTTCATTTACTTGAATAAAGTCATAAACTTAGTAAATAGTGGAGCGAGGACCTAAATCTAGATTTTTCTAGTCCAGAGCACTTCACATTACACAGGTCTGTCACAATTAGAATTTGCCCTTTTGAGTTGAGAATTCTCTCTAGAAGCACTTTTAAAGTACAAAACAAGCTTCCTAACATGAGTGATGTATTAAGAATAAACTTGTGTTAATGTAGATAAGTTGATCAGTGTAATTCTTATCATTTATGTGCCTCAGTTCACTCATCTGTAAGATTTATTTCATTTTTAAATGCAAAATTCCATGACCTAGCAGAGAAAACTCTGTCTTAAGGGAAGAGAATAATAATAGTGTATAAAATACTATATATACATTTGTTAATTTGACTATAATAACAAGAACACAAATTAGGAACTACATGTATTACTATCATCATTTTTCAAATGAAAAAATTAATATTCAGCAAGATTAGGCATCTTGTCTAAGGTCATGCAATTGATAAATTGTTAAACTGAAATTTAAACCTAGATCTCTCTGAATCGAAGACCAATAAATATGGTTTTACTGAAGCTACCTCAGGAAAGGCAAGTTCTGAGTAGATTTAATGATCTGTAGTTTTTAGTAAGTTGCAAAGTCTCTATATATTAAAAATATAATAAATAATTCAATACTGTGATAAACAATCCTAGAGGCATGGCACCTAAGATTATTGAGGTGATAGTCCTGTATTCTATCTTGGTCAGACAACAAATACTTTAAGTGTTAGGGTACTAGGTGCCACTTTTTACTGGGTGCAGGGAATGGTGGGACAAGCATTATGGCAAAGATCCTCCAGTTGAGATAATATTAAAATTGGTTGAAACAGCTAGGGATATTTAACTTGGAGAAAAGACTAAGGAATGTGATAACTGTTTTCAATATTTGAAGAGTTGTCAATTGGAAGAGATTAGGCTTGCTCTGTTTGGTCTAGGCTGACTGAACCAGCAACAAAACAAAAAAGTTGCCAAGAGGTAAATTAAAACATGTTGTCAGGGGACCCCACCCCTGCAACAAACCAGACCAACCAATCAACCAACCTACCAGACAATCAAAAAACCTTCCTAACAATTAGAATTATTTAAAAGTGGAATGTTCTATTCCAGAAGATAGTTGTTATTCCTCGTTAGACACCTTGAAGAAAAAGTTGAATGATCATATATACTACAAAGCGATTTTTCTTTCTAGGGACATCTTTGACAATACGGTTTATGAGATTCTGACACAATGGGACTTGGTGAAGTCTCCTTAGTTGCAATTGGAGAAAGAAATGGCAAAGAAATGCCAAGAAAACCCCAAATGGGGTCACAAAGAATCAGATGTGAATGAAATGATTGAACAGCAACTTAATTGCAAATGAGAAGAGATCAAGGTTGGTCAAACTGTAGTGTGCTCTATGTCACAAAGGGGCTGCCTGGGCACACTAGATATTCAGTTAGGAGCTGAAGAAGGTTTCAGGTGGTAATGTAAATCACCTATCTCTCATTTTTCAAATAAGAAAATTAAAATTCAGTGAGATTGGGCATCTTGTCTAAGGTCATGCAATTGATAAATTGTTGAACTGAAATTTAAACCCAGATCTCTCTGAATCTAAGGCCAGTAAATACTGTTTGACTATAGCTACCTCAAACAAATTAATATTTGACTTAGGTGGTTCTACTTGTGCTTCAGGGATCTTTCCTAATTATGAAGTAGTGTGACTATTTTTAAATAGTTAGAAGAGAGCACACATTTAGAAATTTGGTTCCTCTATATTTCATGTGAGGATGTATGTCTGCTTTTTTTCTCTTATAGTGTTTCTCTTTGCCACATTTTAAAAAATATTTTTATTTAAAGTTTGAGTTCCACATTCAGTCCCTCCCTCCCTCCCCTGCTGACTCTCTGAGATTGTAATCAATCAGATATAGGTTATGAATGTACAATTATCTAAAATAATTCCATATTAGTCATTCTGTGCAAGAAGATTTGTATTCGATCAATATCAGTTCTTTTTCAGGAGATAGAGTGTATGCTTCATCGTTTGTCCTTCGGAATTGACTTGGATTGTTGTATTTCTGAGAATAGCTAAGTCTACCATAGTTGATTATTGAATAATGTTGCTGTTAATGTTCTCCTGGTTCTATTCACTTCACTTAGCATCAATTCATATAAATCTTTCTAGGTTTTTCTGAAATCATCTTGCAGGTAATTTCTTGGAGCAAAATAATTTTCCATTATAGCCATAAATCACAACTTGTTTAGCTATTCCCCAATTGGTGAGCATCTCTTTGATTTCCATTTTTTAGTCACTGCACAAAAAAGCTGTTTAAATATTTTTGTATAAATAGATCTTTTTATCTTTTATTCAGATTTTGGGATATAGACTTAGCTGTGATACTGCTGGATCAAAAGGTATATATAGTTTTATAGCCCTTTGGTATAGTTCCAAATTGCTTTCTAGGATGACTGGATCAGTTCCCACTCCACCAGCATTATATTGGTATCCCAGTTTTCCCATATCCCCTTCAACATCTAACATTTTCCTTTTTTTGTCTTTATCACATTAGCTTCTCTGATAGGTGTGAGGTGGTACATAGCAGTTGTTTTAATGTTCATTTCTTAAAACAATAGTGAGCTAGAGAATTTTTTCTGTATGATTACAAATAACTTTGATTTCATTGCTTGAAAAGTGCCCAATTAATCAATTGGGGAATGACATATTTTTTTATGAATTTGACTCAGTTCTTTATATAGTTAAGAATTGAGGCCTTAAACTTATTTATACTTGTTGCAAAAAACTTTCCACAATCTTCTGCTTTCCTGATATTTTGATTGCATTGATTTTGTTTATGCTTGATCTTTTACTTAAAATACCTATTTTATATTTTTATGCTCTCAATATCTTCTTTGGTACTAAATCCTATCTTTATCCATAAATCTCACAGATAAACTATTTTATGCTCTCTTAATTTGTTTATGGTATTACCCTTTATGTATAAATTATGTACCCATTTTGACCTTATCTCGGTATATATGGGGTGAGATGTTGGTCTCATTTAGTTTTTGTCATACTGTTTTCCAGTTTTTCCAGTAGCTGTTGTCAAATAATGAGTTTCTGTTCTAAAAGTTTACATTTTGGGGTTTATCATGTACTTCAATACTATGGTCATTTACAATAATGTAACTTATACCTAATCTATGCCACTGATCCAGTACTCTATTTCTTATTCAATATCAGATTGTTTTGATATTAGCACTTTATAATTCAGTTTGAGATATGATGTAGTTAAACTAACTTTTTTTTGCATTTTTTTCAATGATTCCTTTGATATCCTTTGAACTTTAGTTCTTCCAGATAAATTTTGATAATATTTTTTCTGGCTCTGTAAATATTTTTGATAGTTTGATTTATATGGCACTAAATAAATAGATTAATTTAAGTAGAAACATCACTTTTATTATATTGATTTGGCTTACTGATGAGTTCTTAATATTTTTAGATCTAACTATTTGTGTGAAAAGCTTTTTATGGTTGTGATTATGGTTCATAAGTTTCTGGAATTGTCTTGGCAGGTAAATTCTCAAATATTTTATCTTGTTTACAACTATTTTAAATGAAATTTCTTTTTCTATCTCTTATTTCTGGACCTTGTTGATAATATATCAAAATGCTGATGATTTATGTGAGCTCATTTTATATATTGCAACTTTGCTGAAATTGTTAGTAATTTCAAGTAGTTTTTAGTTCATTTCCTAGGATTTTTAAAGTTTAACATCATATCATCTGCAAAGAGTGATAGTTTTACTTCATTACCTAGTCTAATCATTTTAATTTTTTAACATTTCCAGTAAATATTAAATAATAGAGGCGATAATAGGCTTTCTTGTTTCACTTCTGATTGTATTGGGAACACTTCCAGTTTATCCCCAATTGCAGATAATATTTGCTGACTATTTTAGATAAATATACTTATCATTTTAAGGTAAGTTCTATTTATTCCTATGTTCTTGAGGTTTTTTTTTTAACAGGAATGGGTGCCGAATCTTGATGAAAGCTTTTATGTCATCAATTGAGATAACCATATGGTTTCAATTAGTTTTGGTATTGATATGGTCAATTATGCTGATAGTTTTCCTAATATTGAACATTTAAGTATAAAACCCTTGTTTTATACTTGTTTAATCTTCTTGTATAAAACTTCTTGTATAATACATCTAAAATATTGTTGTAATATCTTTCTTATTATTTTATTTAAAATTTTTGCATCAATAGTCACTAGGGAAATTGGTCTATAATTTTCCTTCTCTCATTTGACACTTCCTGGTTTTGGTATCAGCATGTATTTGTGTCATAAAAGGAAATTTGGTAGGATTCCTTTTTCACCTATTTTTCCAAATAGTTTATATAGTATTAGGCATTAGTTGCTCTTTAAATGTTTGGCAGAATCTGCTTGTGAATCATCTGGATCTGATGATTTTTTCTTAGTAAGTTCTTTGATGACTCATTCAATTTCTTTCTCAAAGATTGGGTTATTTAAGTATTCTATTTCTTCTGTTAATCTGGATAATTTATATTTTTACAAATATTCATCTATTTAATTTAGATTGCCAAAATTATTGCATATAATTAGGCAAAATAGCTCCTAAGAATTGTCTTAATTTTCTCTTCATTGGTGGTGAATTCACCCTTTTCATTTTTGATAATATTAATTTGATTTTTTTTTAGGTTTTTGCAAGGCAAATGGGGTTAAGTGGTTTGCCCAAGGCCACACAGCTAGGTAATTATTAAGTGTCTGAGACTAGATTTGAACCCAGGTACTCCTGACTCCAGGGCTGGTGCTTTATCCACTGTGCCACCTAGCCACCCATCTTTTTTTTTTCTTAATTAAATTAAAACTCTTACCTGGAGTGTAGGTCTCCCTTCTGGTTTGTACTGGGAGAGGAGACCTCTCTGTTGGCCTCTCTTGACATGGAGTTTAACCTGTTCTAGGGATATATCCCTGTTTCTGGGTTGCTATGAAAATAGGTCTCTCTGCTAGAAGGCTGAGGTCTCATTGTTTACTGGTCATGGGATGGGCTTCACTACTGGTCAGAAGTGGTGTCAAGGTCTCACTAGTGGCTTGTACTGGCATTGGTGTCACTGAGTTAGGAGCTTGCTGTATTGTCTAGACTAGGGTTGCTGATTTATAGAAGGACTGGGCCTCACTGATGGATTGTCTTAGACTTGGAGCCTTGCTGCAGACCCCCTGCTATGAGACTGGTGGCTGCCACTTGTTGCTCTTGGACTTTTGGATCCATCCCAGTGAAATAAAGCTTTCTTGCTGTGCTGGTAAACTACTTCCCTGCTCTTAGAGTAATTCTGAGGAAGTTTTCTAGTTGTTTGGAAGGAAATTTAAGAGGACTTCAGAGGGTTTCTTTCCTTACTCCACTGACTTGGCACCAGAAGTCTCTACCATATTTCTAAAGCATGGAATTCTGCCTATGCCTTTCAAAGAAGAGTAAGCCATATGTGTTATTTTTAATAGGTAATTCCACTTAAAGAAATGTGGGCACCAGACTATAGAGGACTATGAATTTTTCCCCTTCATTTGATTGTGTTGATTTTTTTGTTCTTATGTTACACTGGAGATAATATCCATGAAATATTAGTGATAGAATGCTAAACTTCCATCAGTCAACTGAAATAAAGACAACTGGTCGGATAATTACTAAAAGGAAAACAAAACAATAACTACCTCCTTGACTCTCCATGATGATTACTTTGAGAGTTTAATTGAAACTTAATTTGTTATTCTTTTTTCAGTCTTGGTCTGGAGACCATTTCCAAAGGCCAAAAAATCTATGAATAAAAGATTTGGAATTGAATTGATTACTTATTGGCCTCAAATTTCAATTTTCTTTTTTCTTTGTCTCTCTCTATTTTTTTTTATCAGTCATCTATTTCTCTATTGACCCAATCCATGTTGCTGGTGAGATAGGTCCCACATGGAATAAGGAATAATTCTCGTTCATCCTCAGAGTTGGGTCAAGATATAGGCCACTCAAAATAAACTGATAAATAATAACTTTCTAAATCGTCAAGGAATTACTTTGACTTAATAGCCAAAGAGAAGAGAAAGGACCTTTTTTACACATTTTTATCATGTATTTTATAAATTTCAGAAAAAAGGACAATTTTTTTGTTGTTGTTCTATAGGACTTATGGTGCTGAAAAAATGATATGTCTCTTTGGCATTAGGATTGAATTCTGACTATCCTCATAGCTTTCTAGGTCTTCCTAATAAAAGGTAAGGGCTCTAAAGACTCATACTAAAAGTCTCAGCAATGTATCATCTGTAAATATCCTTTTCCTGTAATTAAGGACATGAATCCTCTATTAACTGACAATTAGGAGCAAGTGTGAATATTTATAATTTCTGATACTAGGGACAACTGAGACTGGCATATGTCTTGAACCTGGGAATTCTGAGCTACAATAGAGGTAAAACTTATGGGGTATCTATGTTTTCTGGTGCCAATATGACGAGCCTTGGGAGAAGGGGACGTCTGATGCTTCCTAAGGACGGGTGAATCAACCCAGGTCAGAAAAATTGAACTGGTTAAAGCAGCCAAACCAAACATTCTTGCAATTAGGTCTATCAGTAGCTCTTGTTCTTACAACCTGAATTAAATGAGACCCAGTCTCAAAAAAGAATTAAATTCAAATGTATGAGTATTTATTTATTTTTTAAATAGAAACTAAGTATATTAGCTAATATCTTGACAAAGCATTGAATAGTACAGTTCATAGAATCTCAGAATTTTAGAGCTTGAAAGAGATTTTGGAAGTCAGTTTAAACTTTATTGAAAATTTGAATCTCATCTGAAGTACCCCTGGCAGTATCATTAATACTCTAGCATTCCAGTGGGTCTATGCTTTCACTGATGTGAACATTCCTTCCAAAGTTGAAGGTCAAGACTCTTTTACTCCTGCCCACCCTGAGTGACTTTTACCATATTCTCCAACAAATATTCCGTGTATTGTGCTGGAGTCTTTCCTTGAGCTCTCTTATGTTGTGCAGATACTGATGGGATACTTGAAATCTATATAATCCCTCTTCTGATAAGTATATTTAAAAAAATCATACATTTGCTTTTATTGTATCCCTTATATCTCTCTTTCTTTGTAATTTCTTATTATCAAATGGGTTAAAATGTCTATTTCTAGACTAATAAATAAATTTGGGTGAATAATCTATAGAATTCATTGTATCTATATCTTCCATAGACTCTGTAAAGACAATAAATTGGATCTAATGATCCTAAGTTTTTCCCTTTTAGGTCCATTTTTTACTATTGATATTTGCTCAGTAAATGCCCTATGTCTATGAGTCACAAAACACTGTAATCTCTGAAGAATCAAGTCAAAGATCATCCCAAAACACAACAGATTGTTGACATTTTTTTTAACTCCTCTAGTGAAGGGACAATCACTACTTCTTGAGAAAATCCCTTGCTGGATGGCTCTAATTGTTTAAAAAAAATCTTTCTAAATCTGACTTCATATCTATTTTCTTTATGTAAATGTTATCAATTGACCCAAAATTTTTCTTTGAAACTCCAAGGTCTATGGCACTTTTGGTTGTCCTTATTACTCTTAAATCTTTTCTTCAAACCAACCAGTTTCTTTTAGTTTTCTGCCTATGGTCTGGCCAATGGAATCTTCCCCTTCCTACTTGTTCCTTTCTTGTCATCCTGGCTCATTGATGCTTCTCTTGAGATTGTTCAAGTAGTAGATCTAATCTCAGCACAGATCACATTCACTTCCCTTGTTGCAGCACACTCATATTTCTATGGGTATAGACTAACTGACTTCACAACTACCTGTATGGATGTAGACAGTTGTCTTTCTCTTCTGAGAGCCATATTATCAAATAGAGGCTGTATGTTATGGCATATCCTCCCATTCCTCACAACTATCTACCCCAAAACAACTGAGAAATGATTCCTTGCTGCATCAAACATGCTCTTACTTTGATATCTGAAAAGAGCTTTTCTGCTCTTCTTCCTGTCTGATTAATCCCTCCTAATCTCTTTCACCTACTTCTCTACCTCATCTAGCCATGTAAATGTGTATAACCCCTGATGCCTTCTCCTTAGTCCTCTTCTTTTCTCTTTGAAAGTTTCTCCCTTGATGATCCCTTCTTCCTAGCTTTCCTTCTTCCTTTCCTTTTCCCCTCCTTCCTTCTTTTCCTATTTTCTTCCCTTCCTCCTTCCTTCACTTATTTCTTCTTAAGATTTCTTCTCCCTTCCTCTATCTATCTTGCTTTCATTTCCTCCATCCTCTCTTTCACTTTTCCCCTTTCCCCCTTTTCTTCCCTCCTTCCCTCTTTTCTCTCCTTTATTTCCTTCTTTCCTTCCCTCAGTCTTTCCTTCCTTCCTATTACTTCACTAATCCTTCATTATTCCATTTCTTGTTTATTCACCCATGCTTGAATACTGAATGAGATGAGACCCAATCTCAAAAAAATTCAAATGTGTATGAGTATGCATTTATTTTCAAGACAGAAGCTAAGAACATTAGCTAATAACCTGACATCCCCTTCTTCCCTCCTTCCTTCCTTCCCTCCCTCCTTCCTTCCTTCCTTCCTTCCTTCCTTCCTTCCTTCCTTCCTTCCTTCCTTCCTTCCTTCCTTCTCCTTCCTTCCTTTTTTACTTCTTCCCTATTACTTCCCTAATCTTCATAATGCCATTTCTTATTTATTTACCCATGCTTGAATGAATAAAAGAAAAAATATTTCTCAAGTACTTGCTGTATGACCAGCACTATGATAAGTGCTAGAGTTATAAATGCCAGTGAGAAATAGTCTTTGTCCTTAAAGCTTAGATACTCTAAAAACATAAGAAAAACCCTACAGAAGCAATGATTAGAGAAGGGAATTGTGGTCCTGGAAATCACAAGGATAATAAGTGAACAATACAACAGTGCATCATCACAACTTTTCTGGAACAAATGGTGGCAAGGATGTAATTACAGTTTTCAGAGAAGGAGAGAAAAACTGGGGAGTGAGAGGGGGAGTGGGAATTGGGTGTTGAGAAGGTACCTGTTCTGTGAAAAGGCAGAAAACATGGCTGAGGTAAAAATGAGAATACAAGGTTTCAGAGATGGTATAGCCAAATGACTCAGCCTGACATGTTTTCTGGTGGTTTAGATTGGAAAATAAGCAACCTTGAAGTTACCTTTGACTCTTTCTTCTTCCTTACATCTTCTTGCACCACATTCAATTATCTACCAATCAGCCCCTCCTTATTATTCACCTTCCTACTCATCTAGTTCATGTCATCATCACCTCTAGTTTCTATTATTGTGGTACCTTCATAACTGAATTCCCCACCTCCAGTCTATCCCATCTACTTTCCATCTTGCTGCAGACCATTGCCAGAGAGACTTTCCTTATGTACAGGTCTGGCCACATCATTCCTTTATTCATCATCAGCGTCAACTGATGGAGCAATGGACAGCAATGGAAGATTACTGGACCTGAAGACAGGAAGACCTGAGTTAAAATCCAACCTCAGATACTTACTAGCTGAATGACCCTGAGAAAGTCACTTAATCTCAGTTTCCTCATAAAAGCACCTACTTCAAAGGGTTCATATGAGGATCAAATGAGATGAGATTTAGAAAAAGGACATAACATTTTGTTTGTCACTTAATATGGGCTTCCCCTTCCATACTCAAAAAAAAAAACCCCTTCAGTGGCTCCCCATTGTCAAGAAAATAAAATAGAAATTCTTCAGACTGGCATTCAAGACCTAGCACACATATACCCCATACTTTACAGAGTTTTATTTTCTACTTCTCCTCTTCAAGTACTTTATTCTAAAGCCAATCTGGACCACCCAATCTTATGCTTTCCTATCACCACACACGTCTTTTAGGAAATGCATTCTAGACTTGAGGGATACTAAACACAATGTTGCAGAGACTGAAAAACTTAGAATGAAATTAAGGAATTAAAGTTTAGTTCAGGTGTCTCATCTTCCATTAAGATTCAATGATCCCTTCAAATTGCAATGACCTCTCTGCTCAAATGTTCTGCTCTGCTCACTTTGAACATTTCCTTTGCACTTGCGATTGTAGGATCATAAACTTAGAGGTTATTTATGTTAGATTATGAAGGATACATATATATATATTTACAAAAACAAATTTATAGGCACAATGTTAAGAACTTCTATCTAAGGAGAAAACCTGTATAGGGAAAAATAAATTCAAAATATTTTCAGTGTGTTTCTTTTCAGAAGCATTCTATTACTAACCATATGGATCTAACTATAATATTCTTTTACTAATCCACAATAATTTGTGGAATGATACAAGGCAGAGGGGTGGGAAGGAGGAGCTTAACATATACATAATTATTTAATAAATGTTGATTGAAGCAAGCTAAGTTGAAGGCAGTTCCCTTTTTGAGATTTGCCCCAGCTGATGCAGAGACTCATGGAACTATGAACCAATCACTAATGTTCAGGCCACAGATGGATTTCAAACGGCCATGGAAACCTAGTTCGTGCTTTGGCCAGATTTTCTATCTATCTAGTTTGGCATCTCAGAAAATCTAGTGAGAAAACAGGCATGATCTGCGTTTCTCAGCAACCTTTATAAACAGTCCCTGAAGGAGACTAAGAAGCATTTAGAAAGTTGATAAAACCTCTACCAGAGTCAGAGCACTTTAAACAACAACAAAAAAGTTGTGGCTTAGCTACTCTCAACAAGGCCACACCTGTTTTCAGAAACCACTGAGCATTCTGCAGATAAACAGAGATGCCAGAGCTGACAGTCTCCACAGCAACAAGATTACTATCATCCCTGCACATTGAAGAAGCAGAAAGTCACATTGCTGACAAGCATCAGCCCAGCTCTGTAGCTTTGTTTCATTCCATAGCAAGAACTAAAGCCATCTTTGCTTTCAGAGGTCTTTCTTACCTAGCCGAGAAGACCCTATCTACCAGAATGCTGGTATCACAGGGTGGTGTGGGCCTCCTAATAATACATGACATTTGCATAGGGAAAACCTCCACCTGAGCTTTACAATGATTGCCCCCACTTTGTAAATGAAGAAAAGGAGACCTCAAAATGGGGGGACTTGTCTATGATCATATAACTATAGGCAGAATTTGAAGCTAGGTCTCTCTTGACCAAGTTTTCAGTTTTTGAAGGACACTTATCTGGGGCAATTGCTAGGAATATTCAAAGCAGAAATCATCCTAAGGTCCAAAATTGCTAACAAAAAATAATATACTTTAATTTCTTTTTTTAGCCAGTCACTCAACTAGCTAAAATGCTTTAAAATCCTTTAAAATAAGGATCTACTATGTATCAAACTTACTATGGAGATACAAGGAAAAACTATTCTTTCTACCCTCCAAAAACTCAATAGTATTCTAAAGGAACTCATATTCCAAGGAGAGGAGGAAATCATGCAAATAGCTATACTCAAACAAGATATATACTGGATAAATTGGATATAATAACAGAGGAAAAAAGGGGTGGTTAGGTGGTGCAATGGATAGAGCACTGGTCCTGGATTTAGGAGGACCTGAGTTCAAATCTAACCTCAGACACTTAATAATTACCTAGCTGTGTGACCTTTTAAGTATGAGAGAGACCTTAGGCTTATTTGTGGGCAGTTAGGAATGTGTGACCTTAAGCAAGTCACTTAAACCCATTGCCTTGTTAATAAAAAAACACAAAAAATGAGATTAAGAATTTTTTTGAGGGAAGATATTAAGATCAAGAAGGAAAGTTTCTGGTAGAAGATAAGAATTTATCAGAGACTTAAGGGAAGCTGGGGAAATTAGTTTATTATCATATGCTTCTAAATATAGGATTATTCATACATTCATTCCACAATATGTATTGAGCAACCACTGTGTTCAAAGCAATGTGACAATAGCAAAAATGAAACAGTCCCTGCCTTCAAGGGGTTTCCATTTAACTGATAGATAACATATGTGCACAAAGAAGTATAGTGCAAAAAAAATGAATTCAGAACATTAATATTTGAACAGACCCTTGTGGAAAACAAGGATTCTGAAAGAAGAAGACGAGAAGGTTGTCCATTTAAAAAAGTGTGAGTCCTGGGTTATGTGAAAACATGGAGGTGGTGAATGAAATACTGTGTTCAGGGAGTACTTAGCAGATGGCTTCTGAAGCAAAAGCCATGAAAAAGTACTGATTACATAAGAAAAAAGAGAAAGATTGATTTGGAGCCTAGAAGGCCAAAGGAACAAACAATATATAATCACTTATTAAGCACCTACTGGGTGCTCATAACTGTGCTAGGTTTTAGAAATGTATAAAAACATCAGTCCCTATTCTGAAAGAACCCACATTATACAAAAGGAAATATGTATAATATGATTATGTAGAAAATAAGCATAGACAAAATAAATTTAGTTCTTAACAGATAGAGAAATAAAGAATGGAAGTATATATGAGATGACACTTGATATGGTCTATTGAGAAAATAAAAATCTGAGAAACAGACAAAGGGAGGAAGCACAGTCTAGGCATGAGGAATGGCCTAAGCAAAGATATAGAGATGGGAAATGTGAGATGGAATGTTCTGTTTAAGGAATAGTAATAAACTTTGTCTGGTTAAAAAAACTTGCCTGAAGAAGTGCAATCTAAAATAAGGCTGGGAATGTAGATTGTAGATAGAGTGCAAAAAGGCTTTAAATGGCAAACAGAGGTCTTTGTACTTAATCTTAGAGATAAAAGTGAGACCCTGGTATTTACTGAGGAGAGGATGACACAGTCAGGTTCATACTTTAAGTATATCACTTTAACAGTTGTTTCAAGGATGAATTGATGTAACGAATTGAAGTGGGGAGGTTATTGTAATAGTCTGGGTGAGAGCTTATAAGGGTCTGAAATAGGATTGGTATATGGAGCTAGACAA